>NC_081191.1:42560230-42860230 GCF_902713425.1 Acipenser ruthenus | reverse complement strand
AGCTTCACTAACAAGACTTATGTACTCACGAGGGGAGTTGGTGGTACGGTGGGGTAATCCACCAGCCTTCTGCCTCAGGAAGCCTAGGCTAGAATCTGGAGGATAGGTGTTTGCTGGATTCAACCTAGTCTCTTGTGAATACAAAACAAAAACACCGCAAAATGTGACAACTGTCAGTCTCTGGGAGAGACATGTGGTGTTCATGTAAGGACTGAGGTGCTCTTGCTTGCACAGCTGTGAAGGGAAGTCTACACAGCATCTGACCAACTACCCTGCACAATTTACAGAAAACGTAAAGTCTAAGACTTAACATGATTGTGGGTAACAAAATAATTCCATGCACTGTGTCTGGCCAGTAGGGTTCTCTGTTGTGCGATGATTAGAAGCAATCCCTACTGGTTTCTCATCCTCCAACCCGGGAGCGTCAGAGCCCCCTTTGGAGTCCCCAACAAAGTTCGGCCTCTTTGCACAGCCCAGGTGCGAACAGGCGCCTTCCAAGCTGTGTGACTCATCCTGCCTCCCAGCGGCAGCGCTTTAACTGGATGAGCCACTTGGGGACCCTCATCACCCCAAAGGGGGGGGGAGAATGACCTCGAAAGTAAAGCAATAGCAGACTTTTTGGGAAGCAAGGCAAGAAAACTGAGAAATGAAATACAAGACTGCACATCTGAGACCTATATAGTGAATGAAAGTGCAGGACAGGTAAGATTTAGGATATTATTTTGTTACAATCATTTTTATGGCAACATGAACTGAACCATCTATACATTCTGACAGTGTGCTTCACAGACATGGTTCAGTATGTGTGCCACACAGGAAAACATCCCTTTATCTCCAAACTAGAGTAGGACTGCTCTCCGTGCTTTGTACCACAACAGGAGTATTTGATTCAGCAATAACCTACTGTTCTTATAGGCTATAACCTGGACTCAATATTGTGTTATTAAGTATGTTATTTACTATTACACATTTTATGTACTTACCCTTCTCGGTTTTCAATCTCTGCAAATGGATGTTGTCCGGAAAAAAATAAGCAAAATAACTAAAATTAGTGCGAGTCACAAAAATCATATTCAGTATCACTTTGTGTGAAAGACTGCCTACCAGAGTACAACCTGCACTAGGAGCCCCAGTGATGGCACAACGACAAGCCATGTTAACACACAGGACAGATGCTGTTGCCACGCACCTTTTTTTTTTAAATTTAAATTTACAATGCCCAATTATTTTACCCCGATTTTCACCCAATTTAGTATGTCCAATTAAGATTCCTCACCGCAGCAATTCCCCTATCCCACGACCAAGCTATTTGCCTCTTTACACCCGAGAGCTTGATAGTAGAGGTCAGCTTGCTGCAGGCCCCTGCAGGGACAAAGGCCAGATCTACAAGTGTCCAGTTGAGCTCACCAGGCGCACCTGGCCAGTAGGATCCGCTGTAGCACGAAGCGAAGAAATGGTTCCTGTCTGTTTGCCTCTCTAACCCACGACAGCCAATGCAACGCTCCATGTAGAATCCCCAGCAAAGACTGGAAACTTCACACAGCCAGGACGCAAACTTGTGCTCTCTTGACTAAGATTCACAATGAGGCTGTGCCGAGCCAACCCGACCTAACGCCAGGGTACCTCATATACCACGAGTGGCAAAAAATGGCAAAAAATTCTGCCGCCAGTAGACGGGTTTCATTTATTGTTATTTATTTACTCTATTCGTTAGCAACCATAGATGTTGATAGTTTCTCATCGGGTCTGGACTAATCACATGACCCCCATACTCATCCACATACACAGGAGAAAAGGTTTGTGTCGTGTGAGAAGCTGTAAGGGGGGCATGATTAGGGTGGTATTTAATAATTTAGCACCAGTAGGCGCTCTCTTTGTTTTTTCGTGTGACATCACAATCAGGCAGTGAAGTTCAATCTCTCCCTTATCCAAGGATATGTGTAAACGAGCTGTATTGCAAAGTATGGTGGCCCAGTAAGTCAAAGAAACTAAGTGCGTTTTTTATAGTGTTTACACAATCACGGTCCTTAAAGGGTTAATGGCATCGTCAACGACAACAACAGTAGTTTATGAATGTATAACTAGGGGGCCAGATTGCTTGTTATTACAATTTTTAACAAATCATCATGCAGTCTAGTCTGTTTATTTGAATTTTTTTTTTTTTAATATGAAGTTTTTGGGGTTTTTTTGGTCAACTATTAGTAGGGAGATTTAAATTACCACATTTCTTTATTTTCCTCTCTATCTAACTACGGTAATTTGGGGGGGGGGGGGAGAAACTACTGGTACCCAACAAGAATTTACAAGCAACCAGTATACCTTTAAACTTGGCAGTATCAACTACAATACAGCCAATAAATAGACAGCAGAAAATGAACCTACCCCGGCTACTACACGGCTTGACTTTACTGTCTTTTGAACACATTACTTTAAAAAAACGCAACCAGGAAAAAATACGTTCTTGACCGGTTCTTTCGGTGGTAAAAAAAAAAATCCATTAAGCTTCTCTGTGCCATTTCTTTCTGTCAGCAAACAGTAACGTGAAGCAGGCAGTAAGAAAGCCTGAAATGGATTTTAGAAAAACACGCAACCGTACACAGGTCACGATAAACGGGTGATCCGTCCTCTCTGATCGAAGAAGCTCCCGGGTCCATGTTTTCTTCAGTTCTTCACAGCAGGAATTACAACGCTAAGCAAGAGCCCACCAACATCCTGAAGCTGTATTTTCCGCACGATTAAAACTTTATCTTTTTAAATGCGGTGGGGCTGTCCGCATGGCATCAGATGGACAGACGCATGTCCCCGGGACACAGACAACTGCAAACCTGAGAGTCCTGACAAACCATGCTTGTGTAAAGGACGCAGGTACCCGTGTCCCTGACAGCCTTGTATAAGCAAGCTTGCAAATCGAGACTATTGAGCTTGTTTAAACAATAATGATTTACTCGTACAACATGACAAAATAAACAATAGCATTCGGGTAATTAGTGAAAGCAACCTCCATAGTATAAAACATAAGAGATTCTCTTTAAAACCCTTTGCAATAAAACTTGCCTGTAAGTGGTCCTAGGCAACTTTTGATTAATATTATAAAATAAATCTGAGGTAGATTTTCATTAACAATTACTTTCTCCACTTTGGTCAAGCAAGACACCATCAACCCTAATTGTTTAGGGACAAGAAGGACATGGAAAAACACTGTAAATCTTATGCATTTGACATAGTTATATTACAACATTTAATATTCTGTTTTAATATATAATATCAAATGTCAAACGTTTTTAAATATCAAGAAACAAGTGGATATTAGCAGATACTATTTCATGAACTAAATTTATCAAGTACGTTTTTTTTCCCTTATTACTAATAATAATGGAATGAATAGCTTATTTTATTTATAAATATTTATTTTGAGAAAATAAATCGAGAGTAGTGTCCATTATTGCTTATAAAGACCCTGAGAATAAACGTGTATTATGGAATTGCAATCACTCAATGTCTTGTAATTTGCCCAAACATCAATATTTTTCAACAAACCTTTTAGGAAGTATTGTAAAGTCCCTCAGGTCATAGACTAACACGTGTTTATACATGTATCTCCAAGTAGAATACACAATAATAAAAAATACTTAACATATAAAAAACATATTGTGTTGAAAAAGAAAAGTGAAAAGTTTGTATGGTTTCTGAAGTAATGTTCTAAAAAAAAAGGACACCATTTCCAAGATGCTGCTGTAAAAAACAGAATTTTAGTGAATTTTTATAGGAAGAGTCAAATACTGCCCTGTAACACCTGCAAGTCGCCTTGGATAAAGGCGTCTGCCAAATAAACAGATAGGGGCGTAAAGTTGTCATTAAGCAATAGTGTCGACTCAGGCAGGGGCGAAATTACAGGCATTATTGCAGTGGGAGTATTTTTAACATTAGGTAGAGCGATCACGTTTACAATTAGGCATGCTTAAAATTAAAAGGAAGAGCACAGCACACAGTCACGCTAAAGAATCAAGAAGTGCAGGTAACATATTTATTGACTGGTGAAATACAATTCAAAGCTGCTGCAGTACGTCCACTGTTTTGTCATTTCAAATGTTTTCACAAAACAAACATTTAAACTGTAAAAGCTCAGAAACCGAACTCCATGCCTTCGTTATCTGAACCGAAGATAACCCTAACCCTAATCCTGAAATCATTCAATGCATAGAGCAACTAGTTCTAGGCATTTTTTTCTATTCACGTGAGCCGCGGTATTCCACCTCAGGCATTATTTGCGCATGGTTATTAAAAAACGGAAATTTAGACTTTCAGCTAAAAGTTAGGGTGGGGCGATAATTCAAACCGGGGTGTTGACTCGGCAGAATCCGGTAATATATTTTGACCAAGGCCATACATCCCAACAGTCCCTATATGGTACGGACAGTCCCAATTTCCTAACAAATGTCCCGCGTCCCAATGCATAGGAAGAAAGTCCCGATATTTACCCATAGAAAAAAATTAATTTATTCTGCACAGTAGTTAGTGAAAATCACACGCTGTGCTCTTTGTGCGGCTGACACATCTGATGATCACTAACTTATACAAAGGTAAGAATGCTTCACTATGTCTATTTTTACTGTCATGATGGTCGTGTGGTGTTGAGTTGGGGGATATGTCTATTATATGATAATGAGTGTTTTTTGCGTACAACCCCTCCCATGTGTATGATGCGTATGAGGCATAATGGAACATATGTCCCAGTTTTCTATACGGCTCACTGTTTAGGGCTGTTGCAGTCAAAAAGTCGGGGTATATTAAATTTCCAATTCAAAAGAACAGGTGTTTGACAGTAACAGTTGCAAATAGAGATATAGGTCTGAAAAGTCAATTTTTGTTCAACTTTCAACATTAAACATTATATAACTCCCTGCTCCAACAGATCTTCAGTTCAACTTGGAGGACCCTGAAATGCTCAAATATGATTCTTGTTGTTAACTGTGTTTTGGAAAAATTCAAGTTTGAAATGTTGCTCCTTTCATTTTTTGGAGTGGTGTAATAAAATTATCATTTCTGCAAGCAAATTAAGAATGAATAAATCTCCAGTAGTTGCAACGTTAGTTGCACGGTCAATGGCATTTTCATATTTTTATACACACTTACCAATTTGTGTTTACGACCCGCCTTATGATGCTTTAAATCACAATCGCTTGTACACGTCACCTTGCAAGTCTAAAACAAAAGGGATACCATTGAAATGTGTACAACATTAATACCATATTTTACCTGTTTTCTAATTGTTAAAAAGCACACTCACAGCAGAGAAAAAGAAAAAGGGTGCCATGCAGATCTTGTACAGTACGAAGCAACTGGTTACATAAGAAAGTTTAAAAACGAGAGGAGGCCATTCAGCCCATCTTGCTCGTTTGGTTGTTAGTAGCTTATTGATCCCAGAATCTCATCAAGCAGCTTCTTGAAGGATCCCAGGGTGTCGGCTTCAAAAACATTACTGGGGAGTTGATTCCAGACACTCACAATTCTCTGTGTAAAGGTTGGCTAATGGCAGTAAATAAGCCAGTGAAGGGTTTGGGACAATTCACCCAGGTGAAATGACCAAGTAAGTGCAACACTAACCAAAAGCATGGCTTGCAAACTAGATCTTTTTATCCAAATCTACTACCAGATATCACGATGTACAATAAAAATACAAGTTGGAGATTTGAGACTAATCTAACGGATGTAAGTACACAACCTGTACGAGTTATGGAATTAGTTTGTTAGCCACAATCACTTTAATTATGTACAGCAAAGCAATCAATGCTGAAAGTGAGTTTTTCCCAGCAGGCAAACAAAGTCCATGGCATGTATGCATTTAATCTACATTATCTAAAATGATGGTGTGATTTTAGAACACATTTTTATGTTGTGTCAGATAGTCCAATCTGAATACTGAATATTGCTGTTTACATGTCTCTTTCTATATATGTTTTTTTCTGTTGTTGCAATAAACTGATGCAGGCATGGATGCTCAAACAGACCATTTTAATACAGAATTAAACTCACGTCACAAAAATGTATCTGTGGGGGTTCACTGCCATTATCCATTTTGGATCTGAAAAATAACAGAAGAAAAGAAGCAACATAAGTCATGCATTACTTATGTAAAAAATACAAGTGGACTAAATTTGACCCTTTCGTTTTTGCATCTTTTTAATCTCAAAATCCACAGCATGTTTGTAAACAGAATCTTAATAAACATGCTGCTTAAAGAAAAGACGTTAATACAACTCACATTACCTTCTTATCTCAGCTTAATTAAAAATCAACCTGTTTTTAAATGGACCCACAAAATCTCTCCTTATCCCAGTGACAATAGGTAGTTAATTACATTTTTTATTTTATCTACTCACTCTGAATAAAGTAATAATAATACATGTTTAATTTTCCTTCAGTGTAGTTAATGGATCTCTTCCCTTCCAAGCAACAATAAGAGCCAACTTCCGTTTTCAATTCAGGGTGACCTTTGAAAATAAAAGTACTACAGGCAGGGCTTTAATTTCATGTGTGTGTGCTGGGGGGGATTTCCCCCCTGTGCTGCTGACAAAGGGGGGGGGGGGGATGGCAAAAAAAAGGCACTTTTGCATATAAAAAACTATATATATTTTACTGTATCATCATTCACACTGGTTTTGCTTTAAAATAAGCTGCTTTCAGGAGACCCAACAGCTGTTCATCACTGTGAGACAGAGCACTCTCCATTGCTTTTGCCATTGCCTGACATGAAGTTTTTGCAGCAGAAGAAAGGGTGCTTTTCTTTTTAACCAGCGCTCCATTTCTTTTTTTTTTTTTAACTCTTTACACTCAGCCCTATTTCTGCCTGTTTTTCATTGTTTTCATTTATGTATGTTTAACTACTGGATAGTTTGTACTGCATGTATGTAACTTACCAAATGTAAGTTACAACAGGATCAGGCATACTATAGCATACTATATGTGGTGTTTTTATATACCAGTATTTTCTTAATAACAATACAAAATGAATGGGGAAAGTTTTAAGAGTTAAAGTGAAAGTCACCACTTGCAAAACACCTAGATAACTAACTAACTACCTTTAGTAATTAACCAAGTTAAAAAAAAAATCAATATATTATTTTGCTAAATAGTAAAGAAAGGCAGTTTTCTAATACATGACTCAATACCAACTAGACCCCAGATCTGCCACCTCCGCCAGTCATGCATAAAGCCTAGGACACACGAGCTAGTGGGGAGCGGCAAAATGCTGCACACATCGCTCACCTTTTATTTCAATTAGAGTGAACACACTGATGAATAATGACGTTGCGGAAGTGTTGCAGCTGCAGAATTTTAGAACGGCAAAACATCTCTCGGTGAGCGATATTTTGCTGCTCAAACATTTTCCCGCAGCGGCAAATCTGGGTCTAGCCAATCAGGTCCATGGTGTGGGATACGTCATGTCTTGATGAACTCGAATATCCATCAACATGGAGGAGCTACTGATAGATGAAGTATACCAAACTATTTGATTATAAAAATAAGAATTTCAAGGATATTAATATGTCAGTACCACACCGTAGGCTATGTACTTGAATATAATTTACTTTATGGCCAAAAGTTTTACATCACTTAGTAGAATATTAGGATGCAGACCATTTAAAAATATATTTCACATTTATTTATATATAACATCATAAAAATCTAAGAAACTATAAAATGCTATCTCAAAAGTCTACCGGAAACTACAATAGCAGTACAGTATTTCATGTTAGATTTCAAAATGTCACATTTTTTCAATTTTTGGAAAACTACAAAGCGATATGTAATTTCAATATGTCAACGTAACATTTTTGCCTAATTCTATAGGGCGTGATACAAAACTTTTCGCCATAGCTGTAATGTCTCCCATATAACCTACTAAATAACAACACTGGTGTGTTTTTCAAAGTTGTTTTTCTGTCATCTATATGCAGGTGTATGAAATGCTTAGCAGTGCAAACCTTAACAGTGCAAAAACCACACCCCATTAAATACCCAAATACACATCTAATTACTCAATTAGTATAATCACACACTACCATTGATTACAATATTTCAATTGTGACATCTTTTCTCATATATTCGAAGTACCAATGGCACTTGCAGGCATCTGTATGAATGCAGGCATATTACAAATTAACAGAACTTACAGCAATGTTTTATGGGATTCCTAACAAATACAGATGCACAAATTATAAAATAATATATATATATATATATATATATATATATATATATATATATATATATATATATATATATATACACACACACACACACACACAGTGTTTGCTCCAGGACTTACAGACTGAGGGTCAATGTGGCCCCCTCTCAATTTTAGGGGGGCATTTTCTTCAGTGAGGGGGTCAGTATGTTTGATTCAGAACCAACCACCATTACAGAAAAGGCAAAGAAAAGTTCACTGTCCACACATCTCTACAGCTGACCTCATTACGAAAACATATTATTGGCATTTTTAAATTCTTGGTGATTAAAACGTACAGTACTGATGCTAATTTAAAAAAAAAAACAATAATAAAACGCTTACCTAGTATGTGATGGATGTCCCTGCTTGTTATCATACAACTCACTGATGATGGCAGGGAAATTGGAGAGAGCTTCAGTCGCAAGACATTTTTGGCGTTTTTAATCTCTAGCGGTATTTTGTCTTGATCGCCCTTTGCTAGTAATGTTCTAGTATTGAGCCAACAATCCATATTTTTTTCACTGGATTGAAAGCTAAAAACTATTAACTCTCACACCAGACGTAACGCATGGCAATACGTTCTGTATTTTGAAATGTAGTACTTAAGTTACAATAAACTTTAATCGGGTTGCATTGAAAAAAAATAAACATCGATTTGCAGGCACGAATGCACACAGGAAATAAAATGAATTAAAGAATAGGCTTTTAGTTTTTTAAAATAAGTATTTTTGTTTTTATCCAAGACAGACCAACTGTGTATATGACATTTAAACAACAGGGCTTATTTAAAACGTACATATTTAATATGTAAATTAGTCGTTTGTGCACTGAACGCTCTGTCACAGATCGTCAGTCTGGTGTTACATGATAAAAGTTTGCAATAGCTTGGCAAGTGGTACTAAATAAAATGCGTTGTCTGCCATTTTAGAATTTTTCTCGCGTACCCCCAGGGGTACGTGTACCCCAGTTTGAAAACCACTTTACTATACAGTTTAATAGTAGTAGTATTTAAATGCCATTGTCCTGACTAGTACCCTTTAATTTTGACAATTTACATATAAAAAATTGAATTTTTTTTTGTTTACATTTTTCATTCTTAGCCCCCAAGTAAATATTTTGGGCAGTTTTCAAAACAATTGTTGCTTTATTTTTACAACACACGTTGGTGTTGTTGATATGATAAACGCGTATATCTGCTTCACGTACTGTATTTATTTTTTTCAAGGTTAAACGACTGCCAGGGATACTATTTGCGCCGGGCCACGTTGTTAACATGCCCGATGTCGTCCAGGATTTACTTTGAAACTGCCCGAGTAACCAGGGAGGGTGTGCGCGCATTCTACTGGATTTGAGAATAAAAACGTGGGAGTTTAATTATGAAAACGTAAAAAAAGATTAGCCTGTCGTCAGACATGTCATGGTAATACAAAATGCATTAATTTACTGCGTATTGGTATTGCGTCTGGTCTGGGACAATTCTTTATTTTATTTCAGGGGGGCATTGGCGCAATGGCGCGGCCTAGCGCGAACACTGTATAGATAGATACTGCAGGTTTTGTGCCGTAGTGATTGTTTCCCAAAGTATAGTTGTTATCTACAGCAATGTAGAAGCAATCTACACAGACTGATGTTTAGCATTGTGATGGAGAATGCTATGCTATTGTAATTAATACCAGTAAATAGACTTTGAGGATCTGTTTCTCCATTATTGAGCTTTATTAATGTTTTGATATAGTCTGTTCATGTGTTTTGAGCAGAGTTCAGGGTTTGGATTATAGTTGTACAGTAACTGCAACAGTTAAGTCGCCTATAAAGCCAGGCATCAGCTAAAAATAATAATCATAATTTAGTATATATTCAGGCAACTTGTAAAGGAAATACAAACACTTTCTCCTATAAAAATATAACTGTATTAATGAATCAAGTTTCATTTTTTCTACAAATAACGTTTGTTTTTACAGGCAGTCAGCTACACCGCACTGCCATGATTAAGTATGCATTAGCACAACCTGACCCACACATAACTGCTTGAGAACGCTATGCAATTCAATCGCATATTTTCTTCACTTCTTGTCAAACGTGACAACATCAAAAACAATTTAAACATACTTGTATGCCATATTAATCTATCTGACTACATTTAAAGTATTACTATAGGATGCCCCTGATATAAACAGATGTACCCCCTTCCATATAGATATACTGTATGTTCACATCCCAGTAGGCCCCGTTCTTGTTTATAATTATTATTCCCGTTAGCGTATACAATTACATCACCCGAATGACTGAAACTGTTAAACTAACTACATTTTCCAGATATTGGGACCTTTCAGATAAATCTCTTACCTGAAACAGATAAAATGTTTGTTTTTGCAAGCAGTCTCCCTCACAGCCACAGCACCACTGCACTATGAGGTCTAACGTGTGAGCCCAACCTCCAGTGTACCTGCTGTTGCTCCCTAGTGGCTGGAGGCCGTCATACTACCTCATGTTATTACAGTTTCAGGTTACTTTCTTCCCCAGGACTACTCACTAATAACCACAGCATATACCTGTGCTCTATTGGGAGGTGTCTATTCTAAAGTCCCTACATAAAGCAGCGGCGCGACCAGAACATAAAATGCATAAACTTACTTGAAATCCAAAGACATTCAGCAAATTTATTTTCTTATGTATTTGACATGGACAACATACAATTTTTAACATTTATGACGTCATAAGATGTATTGCACCCAGATTTAGCTATGAGCTAATTTCAACTGACAGCATTGCCACTGTCAGCGTCGCCACTGGCAGCATTTCTGCTGACAGGATTGCCCCGGCTGGAGAAGCCAGCCTCACCAAGGTCAGCACTTCCGCTGACAACATGGCTGCCTGTAGGCCCCTTAAGGGAGGAGGTAGCCTTTGAGGCCGTGTATGCTGCACACAAGGGGGAAGATGTATGACAGGGTACCCCCGCTCCTGTGTGCATTTTATGTTTTATGTGGTGTGTTATTGTGTATATGTATGTATTGCTGCACAGGGTGTGGGTTTATTAGTATTTAAAATGTATGTATTTGGGCACAGTGGTGTAAAGTAGTTCACGTGCAGACTGTGCCCGGGCTCGATTGAATAATTAACAAGCAATTGAGTACTGGCACAGCTGCATAAAAGAGGCATCTCACTAAGGGTTGCGTGTTCAGAGGTGGAACGTAAGTGAAAGAGATCTATAAATTACACAAATAACAACTGCTACTCGTGCTGGCTTTACACCAGCACAATACTTGTTTGTTGTGTTCCCTTAGTGTATGTTTGTTTTGGCCATAATGCCTTTTGTTTTGTGAGAAGTGTTTTGTTTGATTATTTTATTTAATAAAGAAACTAGTGCATTTGCGTCTCGTCCCATAGTACTTGCCTGTGTTGATCTATTCATTTCCTGGTCTGACGTCACCCAAAAGCCATCCGGTTCACAGGGCGATAACACCAGGGGAACTACAGCGGCGTGTCCTTTTAGTGGAGCCTGTCAGATTCCATGTACTTCTTTTATCTATTTATGCTGTGAGCACACTCTTAAACTCAGGGGAGACATTTAAGGAGGACACAGAGATGTTTTGGACACCTGTAAGTGGATTGTTTGTGCGCTGACTTACAATATATCCAGACAACTTTTAAGTAATCAAGAAAATCACACAGACTCATTCAGGTTTGAAGTTTTAATGAATCAGAGCAGTATTAGTACTTTATTAAATGCTTACAAATGGATTGAGCAGTTACAGACCACATCTAATCCCAACTAAATAGGCGTGGAAGAATAAACACTTCAGTCTAAATTTAGATCCAAAGTTATTCAGTGCACTTTATTAACATTCCAGCAATTGCAGGGAGAGACAATCAGAAGGCAACCGAACATAAGTTCTTCTAGTTAACCCATGAGTTCTCTCCTCGCAGGCAGAAACAAAGAGTTTATATAGCTAAACAGGCATGATTCTACATAAGGCAGTAACCAATCAAGCTTATTAAAATGTGATTGGTACAACTTGTACCAATCACATTTTAATAAGCTTTTTTATAGTAACCTTGTATTTCTATCAACAGTGGCTAATACTTTGCATTGTGTAAGAAAAGTGAAGATGCAAGCAAAATGTTTATCTAGTTTCTTAGCAACTTGCAGTTACAGATAGTGACAGCTAGAACATTCTGAAGAAACAAAAGACCTATTGTACTCTCTTACTTACACACACAGACTTTCTGTCACGTACATAATTTCTTTCAAACTCAAGTCCACATAGGCAATCTGGACGATCCAGTGCCTTACAGATTCAACAGCATTAACACTTCAATGCAGTTATGTTTATCACATGTTTTGCCCTTAGGCCAGCCATGCAAAACTCTAAAGCACCCACCGCTAAATCCTAAAGCATCCAATATATCACTCTCTAAAGCTAAAATATAATTTCTATACTTTATAGCAATGCTTCAATATACAGTACACCCTCGCTATAACGGCCTTCATTATAACAAACCTTCGGCTATAACGAACCTGGACCCTGGACCCCAAATAAAAAATAATAAAAAAAAGATCATATAAACACACACTGTCAACATGAGCAGGCAGGTGAGCTGGTGAGCCAGTTGGTTGATCAGTAAGTAGGAGAGCTGATGAGCCGGGTTGGCTGATGAGTAGGCAGGTGACCTGATGAGCTGGGTTGGCTGATGAGTAGGCAACGAGCCTGTGAGCAGTGGCGGCTGTTGAGCAGGTAGGTGAGCTCGCTAGCCAGCCAGTCCAACAACTCGCCAGTACTACCGCCCAACTGCGTGCCGGTCCAACAGCCCCCTTCACTGTGGGCCAAAGCTATGGAGGATCTCCATCTGCGCAGCATGGAGGGGCTCGACGGTAAGCAGTGCCACACTGGGAAGGGTCCTGGGGGAGTATGAGGCCTGTTTTGCCCTGAAGTCCAAGGACTGCACACGGACTGGTTTGGTCCAGCACCACATCACCATGGGAGATGTGCCGCCTAGAAGCGAGCGTGCTTGCGGCTTCCGCTGGCCAAGAGGGAGGCCGCGGAGGGCATCATCCGGGTGATGGCCGCCAATGGGGTGATAGAGCCATCCGACAGCCATCCCTGGGCGACTCCCATAGTGCTCCCGCCAAAGGAGGACGACCCCGCTCTGGCAGGGCCTTGACTATGTGCACGACCTCCAAGACCGTCTGGACCAGGCCGACCAATTTGCTCGGGAGCGGCTAACAGGCAGAAGCGAGCCTACCTTGTGCGGAGCAGGGAGCGGGACTTCCAGCCAGGTGAGCAGCTCTGGGTGCACTGCCCCCAGCGTAAGAAGGGACTGCGCCCTAAACTGACCAGCCAGTGGAAGGGGCCCTGTGAGGTTCTTCACCAGCTCTCTGAGGTGGTGTATCCGGTCCAGCTTCGGACTCGGGGGTGGAAGATGGTTCTCCACCAGGACCAGCTTGCCCCCTATCAGCTGGGGATTGACCAAGGAGGAACCACCCCTAAACAAATGGACTCAGGTTCTACACAGGCATCACTGGCCAGGCAGGGGAGAACTGCTGAGGTGGCCCATCAGGGCTC
The DNA here is from genome assembly GCF_902713425.1 of Acipenser ruthenus. NCBI lineage: Eukaryota > Metazoa > Chordata > Actinopteri > Acipenseriformes > Acipenseridae > Acipenser > Acipenser ruthenus. The sequence continues at coordinate 42,846,436 of NC_081191.1, read as the reverse complement.
TGTGCTAGCGCCAACCTCCCCACAGGGCCACTCTCGTCGGAGTAGGAGACCCCATCAGGCCCCACGGAGGCTACAGGGCAGTTTCCTGGGTTAGGGCAGTTTCCTGGGTTAGGGCAGTTAGCAGGACGTCTCACTACTAGGAAGGGGCAATGTAGCAATCCTGGTGGTGGGGGGGGGGGGGGGATCAGGATAGTGTAAATGGTGTGTGTGCAGGGGGGGTTGCATGGTGTGTGTGCATGCAGGGGGTTGCATGGTTGTGTGTGCGTGCAGGGGTTGCATGGTGTGTGTGTGTGGTGCAGTGGGTTGCATGGTTGTGTGTGTGTGCAGGAGTTGCATGGTGTGTGTGTGTGGTGCAGTGGGTTGCATGGTGTGTGTGTGCGGTGCAGTGGGTTGCATGGTGTGTGTGTGCGGTGCAGTGGGTTGCATGGTGTGTGTGTGCGGTGCAGTGGGTTGCATGGTGTGTGTGTGCGGTGCAGTGGGTTGCATGGTGTGTGTGTGTGCGGTGCAGTGGGTTGCATGGTTGTGTGTGTGTGCAGGAGTTGCATGGTGTGTGTGTGTGGTGCAGTGGGTTGCATGGTGTGTGTGTGCGGTGCAGTGGGTTGCATGGTGTGTGTGTGCGGTGCAGTGGGTTGCATGGTGTGTGTGTGCGGTGCAGTGGGTTGCATGGTGTGTGTGTGCGGTGCAGTGGGTTGCATGGTGTGTGTGTGTGCGGTGCAGTGGGTTGCATGGTGTGTGTGTGCGGTGCAGTGGGTTGCATGGTGTGTGTGTGTGGTGCAGTGGGTTGCATGGTGTGTGTGTGCGGTGCAGTGGGTTGCATGGTGTGTGTGTGCGTATAGGGGGTTGCGTGGAGTGTGTGTGTGTGTATACATGCAGGGGTTGCATGGTGTGTGTGCGTGCAGGGGTTGCTTTGTGTGGATGTGTGTGTAGGGGAATTAGGTTGCAGGAATGGCGCGAAAGACGTAGGGGTGGGGGTCTGAGAAAGGAGCGGAGGGAGCAAGGGTATATAAGGGGGTGCATGGAAAAGACCGGGAGATTGGGGGAGACAAGCGTGAGAGAGAAGGGTGTGTTTAGAGGAGATAGAGAGATATAGCGGAAAAGGGGTAGGGTAAAGAAAGATAAGTACGACTAATCAATTTATTTTCATTTTCGGCTCCCAGTTCCCTTCCCTTACTTTATGATTGTATTTTATTGATTATCTGTATGTAAAAATAAACGGCTTGAGCCTTCAACTCACCACAGCCTCAGTCTCATCTCTGTCCCAAGAACCCAAAAACAGTACAATATATATGACATATTTTTCATTTACCGCCAGTTTAATTTAAGTAGCATATGATATGATGCATATAGAAATGTATTTGGGGCCTATTCTGTTCTTGCTCATAATATATTACATTTGTGGTTTATTAAGAGAAAAATATGGTTGACGATCATTTTAAATCATCACTTATGTGTTGACAGCATTCTTGTTTCTTGTACTTCTCTAGTCACAGTCAGCTTCTTAAATCAACTCCAATCTCACCCATCATTTAATGTCAGCATTAAAGTATTTTTAATGTTATTTCTATATATATTTTACTCTATATTTTTTTGCCATTTATTTAAAAACAAAAATAAAATGTGTCCTGGTTAATACTAAAGTTAGGGGGGTTCAAGGCACTTCAGAATTCGCTAAATTAGAGGGAGGTACACAATTGTGTGTGTGTGTGTTTTTTTTTCCCCCCACTTCATTTAATGGCGTTTTACTTCAGATTATGCCATTGCTGATTTTTTATTTTTAATCAACACAGTTGTTTTTGTCAGACATTTTATTATATATGAAAACTGTTGAACCAGTCCTAAAACATTTCCAAAGGCGGTCCAGCAAAAAATGTTTTAGAGCCCCTGCGTTAGACTACTTAGTAGACTGTTTTAGTTGCGAGTAATATCATGTAGGCTAAGTTGTATAAAAAAAAAAACTAGTTTTTAACCAAGACAAAAGTCAACAGGTTGCTGATAAGTTGTGTATTAAAGAACACGTCAAATATTTTTTTTATGAAAACAGACCATAGCTGATTATACACATCACAAAGAAATCATGTCGGCCTGTCGAAAACGTTAGTAAATGATTGCAAAACGCAGCTGACAACTGCTGCGCGTGCACATCACTTGTATTTTACCTGACAGAAGCAAATAAAAGAATCAGCCGTGCCCATGGACCGATCTTTTACACATGAGAATTGCGCCACGCCATACAGAATTCTGAGGACATACTGACACGATACGACACCTGCCCAATTCCTCCACTGTGGAACACTTTAAGTAATATAAAAGCACTTATTTGTGGAAACAAATAAATATTGTCAATGAATAGAGTATAACATAAAACGCATTTCAAATACAAAAATATTCATCTAATTATAAATACGTATTTTTGGTGCTACAAATCACATACCGTAATAACTTATTTGCACCACCAACCGTACGGAGACAAATTAGCTGTTGTAATGCAACGAACCAATAGGGTAAAGCTGCAAGAGGTACGCTATGGGGTGCCATGTGTAAAAAGAAAGCGTTAATAGTCTTTTTTTCCAGATTAATTTAAATCCTGTATTTTTCCCCCAGATTTATAAATGTTGTGAAAATAAATATATATTTTTTTAAATGTGTACATTCAGATATAATTTATAATTCTTAAAATATTTAGCAACTTTTCAACATTTAAATGCTAAATCTATTTTAAAAATAAAAATATATTTTATTAAATATTTATTTTGAGAATCAAGATTTAGCTGTTCGCAAATAAATCTGTATTTAGTGAACTTAACTAGTTAACTAAATCTTAAATCTCCAAAAAGATTTAACATTTTGTTAAATATTTAACTACATCTTTCAGTTTTGTATTTTTAATATATAATTTTTTCTCAATAAAAACTTTTTTTCCCCTTAACAGTGTGGAGTATGATGTGAAGATAAGTGGGTAAAAATCATCATTTAAATGCATGAAACTCTGAGGCACTGACAACAAAATGTGAAAAAAGTTCAACGGGGTGTAGACTTTCTATAGGCTCTGTATATATGACCATCGCTGTTAAATTACAGAATGCACAATGTCAACTAGATAGGGCATATTCCGCTGGACATTTTCCCTGCAGATATACCCCCCACACTGCTGCCCTATACCCCATTGTGTCATTGTAGGGGTGTGCACACGCAGATGTAGCACATTGGATGTAACAGATATACTAGATGGGACTCGTATCTCTTGCAGCTTTACCCTTTTCCAATAAACCCGCCCTACTTCCGCACGTGCGCAGATTGTACATCCGGAATGCTGAACGGCGGTAGATGACGAATTAAAACGGGCCCGTGATAACTGAAAATAAGTAAACATTTACGCAACTAGCGGGAGACATTTAAAGGTGAGTGCTAATAACAGCAATTATAATGATAATAATAATAATCAAAGTAATAAAATAATGATCGCCTGTACTTATTTGTACGCGGGAGTGGAAAGCCGTACCAAGACAAAACTGCGTGGACAAGACACATACACACAAATAAAAAAAATAAAAATTGGGAAACGTCTTTAAACATAATCAACATAATTCCTCCTTTTCTGTAGTCTCCTAATTAAAAAAAAAACGGTCAAATATGACTTCTCATATTTTTTTAATTAATTATAATGTCAGTGGGAAACGCTGCACCAAAAGTGCCCGGATGGGACAAAGGGGGTCTAACCTGCACCGAATTATCACTCCTCACCTGCAGTCGACTTGAAAATGAATAGTTATTATAACGCATCCCATGTTTTTTGTTTGTTTTGTTTTTTTTAAATTGGCAAAAAATGTTTCCAGACTGACAAAAGTACCCAGACTTTTACTTCCAGAGCTATTTTCCAAAAAAATATTTGGAGGACAGTTTAAACTGTAAATAGCTTTTAAGTAAAAACATTAAATATAAAAAAAATGTCTTCTGTCTCCATAACGGAGCTGTGCTGATAGTATTACTGGACTGCCATTCTGTCTCCTTTATCATTAATTGTTACACGAGGATTGAGGAGACAGGAAAACTTACTTATCAGCCTAGATAGGGTGACCGCCTTTTCAAAATGCAAAAACGGGACACCTGGCATTTTTTATGAGGGGGGGGGGGGGGGGGGTTACAGTTGTATATTTGCGTATTTTATACTGTGTATTTAATAACAGCATTTTAAAATTAAATATCAATGCATTCACTTTAAATGCTTCTTAACAACGTTTTCACCTCCGTATGGAATTCTAAAATCTTTTCTACATAATGTGTAACATTATTTGCCCTTTTTCCTTACGGGGTACTCCTTCCTTTACCGAGGTATCACTATCCGTGTCACTTAAACATTTAGATTCAGCCATTTCGCATAAACAAAGAAAACACTGAAATTAAAATATTCGACGAATTGTATTTTGTCTGGTGTCACCAAAGCAGACCAGTGTCAGGATGTTGGGGTACATGTGATGTGAGTGTGAAAAGTCACATGATAATGGGATAATATAGTTTTATGTCTTGGATTGGCTATCCAATGTGTCAATCATTCTGGGGCTGCGTATGCTTAAGGCTTTGCAAAATGATGAAGAGGGGTATTGCTGCAGAACGGAGGCTCCCACAGCATAGCTCGCACAGGGTAGTGCTGCGTGCGCAACTCGTAATAGACGTCATCATTATATGCTACAGCCCGATCACATAAGGGTGATAAATCTAGGTACTAAAAATAACTTTTTCATAACAATAACCTAACCCAAAACCTAAGGTTCGTGGGGTATTGGCTGTAACTTTTTAAATACACACAATAACCTAACCCATGGATTGCTTACTTACATTTGTCAAAATGTAATGTAAATTGTTTTACATCCTCAAACTTGCAATGCATGGAACTGTTAATATTTACCTCATTCGACATTGTGTTATTATACAGAAATATAACTGGAACTTACTCATTTTTGGTTCCAAGACATCACAAGTAATGATTCTACCTTTTTTAAATGTCAATTTATTGTCCTAATATTTACCCGTCTTGAAAGGGATATTTTTATATTAAATATGCGGGTAACTTGGACACCGTGGTGCTGGTGACGGATCAGGATTTTTGCATATGGCCGACAGCTACGCTACTGACCTAGATTTAAGTGCTATGCACACCGGACCAAAGCAAACGACACGAATACAGCACGAGTACATACGAAAAAAAACACAACAGCTAGTCATGAAAAGAACATACTGTCTGCTTTTGCTTCTTTTGTGGAGATAAAATAAATAAACAAAGAACACTAAAAAAATGACATTTAACAGTGAATGTTTATATGTGATCTGGTTTAACATGTAAATTATTCAAAAATAATACATCTACACATTTCTTTGTAAATACTGATAATTAGTTTACTTTTTTATTAACTGAAAATCAATAAAAAAAAATCTTCAGTTAGTGTGTGAATGTGATGATGATTATTATTATTATTATTATTATTATTATTATTATTATTGGTCAACGTTATTAAAACAAAGTGTAATTTTACAGAAATACAAAACCAGTGTGTGGCACTCCCTATCACTTTGACTAAAATTAAGGTGCGATAAAGAGAGATACATACCGTCAATTTCAAATTGTTCTTTTATTTCTTGCCATATGGCGTCTTTTTATTGTCTTTAACCACTGACACTGGCATCATAAAGAACGTTATATTTTTCGACTTCAATAATTCAATTCTCATTGATGTCCATTTCTCTTATTTCTGTGGTAATTTCTGCGTGAACGAGACAGTGACAGTATGACAGCCGAGTAATGACGTGTTATGTACAGAAACGTAGAAGGCTCGCGCAGACAAACCGTCAGTTTGAGACAAGGCAATTCTATCTTTTTAGTAAGGGGGGGGGGGTTGCATAGCAGCTACAGTAATATAGAATGCTAATGTACACCTCTTCACGGTGACACTGTCTCCCAAAATGAAATAATACGCTTGGACAGTTGTATTGGATTTACCGCTGTATCATCTATAGAGGGTTTCGCAGCCTCACAAACAATAACAAAGTTATGCACACGCGTGAGAATCCATTGCACGACCGCGAGACTCCCAAAATTGTGAAAAACCGTGAGTTTCACGGGTAAAGACTTGACATGCATGTTGGGAGCTATAAACAGCAGAATTAAAATTGTAAAGTGGTACTTCAGCTGAACCACTTCAGACAGAAAGAGTACAGTTTAAATAAAGGTTGAAAACCACTGCCTTAATAAATAGAATATATCATTTTTTTCTAATGTAATTATTGACACCATATGTAACGCCCAAAACCTGAATTTTGATTATCTGTAAATCCAAAATACAAGAAAAAGAAAAAAAATGCAATCAGCATATTTTTAAAGTTTTATGTTTAATACATTTTCAATAAAATAAAACATTGAACATTTTTTGTAGCTCAAATAAGTTTGGCTTCGATGCCTGTGAATTTCTAGTTTTCAAAAAGCATCATAAGTGTTTTACAAATTAAACGCAAGTACAAAAAGTCCACAAGGGAAGTAATTTCTCAATGGAAATACATCACGATTGAGGCCGCTCCCCCAGATACCCCAGCACAGTCCACCTGTTTCTGGAGAAGTTGAAGCTGTTTGAAAGCATAAGTTGAGTCTTTAGTAACTTGGTTTGCCGTGGTATATTTGTCAGTGTTATAATTGATATCACAACGGTAAGTATCGTGTTTACCATAAGTGAGTTTTGTGTACAGTAATACTAGCGGTTAAACTACTATTTTAGTTAGACAACATTTGACTTGTTTTGTTGCTCAAATAAGTTTGTCTTCGATGCCTGTGAATTTCTAGTTGTTTTCCGAAAGCATAAGTGTTTTACACGATGATGTTGAGGTTAGTGCAATTTCAACGCGCAAAGATCAAAGTTTACTTCTGTGTCGCAGCATATTGATGATTTAAATATAAGTGCTCTTCTCCGTTGTTGTTTCTATGTCGTTAAACTTTGTGTAAATACTATGTGCTGTTAGATGTACGGTACTATAAAGTTCATCTTTCGCGTGGCCATCATTGTGGAATTGTTAAGCAATACCAGTGGTGTATCTATGAGGGTAAGCTAGAAATTCACAGGCATCAAAGCCTGAATTGTTTGAGCTACAAAAAAACAAGTCAAACTAAAATAATAGTTAACCGCTATTACTGTACACACTCATTTATGGTAAACATGATACCTTTGTGATACCAATTCAGAGGTCGCGTTAACGCAAAATTTTGCGTCCTAGACGCAATATAAATCCATTGGATGGAAAAAATATTTTGTCTTGCATTCACGGGATGCACAGAATGGGAAAGGGACGCAGACATGCATATTCGTGGTAATCTATTACACTGCAGCAGTGACCATAAAATACTTGTTTAAAAAAATAACAGCATTCCTGTAGGTGGCAGCAGCAAGTAACCTTGATAGGGCAAAACCAACATACTATAACTTACTGCCTCAGAAGATGAATAGCAAAGTAGTAGTAAGTTTAAAATAGCATATTTTTTAGCACTGTGCATTACTGATATGATTATAATAGCTGCTGGACAGGAAGTTAATTCATTGTGTGGTGGCTGGATAAATGCATGACAATCTACAGCAATAAAACATTTTATTTGTATATTTATTTCAAGGCTTGGTTATTGTGATTTTTGTCTGTTATTCTACAGATCTAGTCCACCCACTAAAACAAGATGTCTTATTGCAAGGTGAGTACAACTCTAATATAATATTGAAATGCTTTTTTGTTCTTGTATATTAGTGTGCGCCATACACATTTTCAAGTTGGACATGTCTTTACTCCAACTTGCAATTTGCTTTTTTGGGTGAAAATAAAATAACATTAACATAACAAAGCTATGTGTATTTATAATCGATTACCGGTAGAAAGGTGTTGTATAAACCCTTCAACTGGTAAATCTAATGTAAGACATGGAGATCGGGTGCTCTTACACAAAACTACATCTTTTCACTTTTTTTTTTTTTTTTTTTAAATAAATTTAGGCGTTGCCAATTATTTTCTCCCAATTTGGAATGGCCAATTATTTTATTAAGCTCAGCTCACCGCTACCATCCCTGCGCTGACTCGGGAGGGCGAAGACGAACACACACTGTCCTCCGAAGCGTGTGTCGTCAGCCGACCGCTTTTTTTCACACTGCAGACTCACCATGCAGCCACCCAAGAGCTACAGCGTCGGAGGACAACGCAGCTCTCGGGCAGCTTACAGGCAAGCCCGCAGGCGCCCGGCCAGATTACAGGGGTCGCTGGTGCGCGGTGAGCTGAGGACACCCTGGCCGACCTAACCCTCCCTCCTCCCGGGCGACGCTCGGTCAATTGAGCGCTGCCCCCTGGAGCTCCCGTCCTCGGCCGGCAAAGAAATATCCTGGACTCAAACTCGCGACGTCCAGACTATAGGGCGCATCCTGCACTCTAGGCAAGTGCTTTTACTGGATGCGCCACTCGGGAGCCCCTTTACTTTCATTTTTAACCCATTCAGAGCAAAAAATAAGCTGCTGGCTAATGAGAATAGGTTTGCACTGTACTATATGTTAAAACTTTGAGATACTTCTTTAAAATACACACTTGCAATCTAAATATGATTTTAAAAAGTGAAATATTTAATGCAAGCATACCATGGTGAAAGTACACTTGAAACTTCAGTTGATTGAATTGCTGTACAGTAAAGTAATTAAGGGAAAAACTACAAGATCCCTAGAAAAGAAAAATAGTGCACTTTTCAATGGCATCATTATTTTTATTTTTTTCAGATTTGCAAGTTGAAATGTAACAACAATACGCAATTAAAGTCCCATTTGAAGGGAGCTAAACACAGAGCGGTAAGTGTTAGGAATGCCAGAGCTTTTAGATTGCGTGAATGTTAACAGAAACAACTACTGAAGAACAATTAGTTATTACCTTGCTTATACAGATTATTTTTATTACATTTTTAACAAGAGTTGTTTAGAAACAAGTCAAAGCAGTATAGTCCTACTGTTTAAAAGGGAATGTACTAAGGATGCTTTTCATTTAAATGTATTGTATTATGTAAAGTAAAAATGCTTTTACATCGGATTAGAATAGTATTTCACTGCAACTTGCTACTTTTTCACCCAAGATTCTGCTGTGGGATAACATTTCTACGTCCTTGGTACCAAGTTATACAAATTGAGGCTGTTTTTAAATTGTATCTTGTCAAACATCTGCTCTTTTGAATTGTAAATGTAATATAGCTACACTCACTTTTTGGCTGCAGCAGCTCTGAACAGTGAGTGACAAGCCCAAGCCGAAAGGAATACTGGGGAATATTTTCCATTATACCTGAGAAGATATAGTTACTGCCCACGTTCTGTTAATAAAGTACTTGTTTCTAAACGAGTGCCAGTAAGCCAGTGTGAGTGAGAAAGATTTGCAGGAACATCAAACCACAATACTGCCATTACAATACATCTTTGGAAGAGGCATTATAAACAGAAGCATGACTACTCTAATTCTTATCAACATCAGCTGTGTATCATTTCAACATTTAACCCTTTGCGGTCCTATGTCGAACCAGGTCCGACATTACAATTTTCCGATGTCATCAAAAAGATGTAAAAAACAGGTCTCTAGTCGTTTTTTCTCCGGAAAAAGCAGAGAACCATTCAATGGCCGAGTGAGACTGATAGGAGCCGAGAGAAGCCGAAAAAAAAGGGGGGTGGATCTGAGCAATACACATTGCCCCGGCACCACAGAGATAACACGGGATATAAACAAACAAGACAGCTGCTTCTGCATCCAGCGCTCAAAGAATATCGCAGACATTTGCAGAGCTTTTTGAGATGTTAAAGTAATAAAATAATGACTTGGATCGTATTATTGAGGAGTTTGGTGATAACGATGATTTATCGGTATGCACGACTATGAAGAGGTATGTGAAAAATACAGCGAACAAGGGGTGGGGCGGGGCTAGAGATGCAGTACTGAGTGTCCTGTTGATATGCAGTGCCTTTTAAACCTGTTTTACTGTGGAAAAAAATACTTTTAAACAGCACGTCTAAAATAAACTGCTCGTGTGAAAATAAATTGGACCTGACGCGCTGAATAAATGGACCACAAAGGGTTAACATTATTCAGAGTCGTGGTTCTCCTATTATGTAGGTTTGATAACCTTACTAATATATCGCCCAATCCTGTTGAGTTTGTCTGTGGCCTGGCAAGTCGCTCCCAAAAAGACGACACGAGACGGCAGCAGCTAGTTGTCTTGCAAATAATGCCCTTTGTTGGGTCGCTCATGTGGAAATGGCTTTGCATGGGACACTAGCTGCCCTGGCCTGGCTTGAACCCGGCCAGTGAATTGACAGGTGAATTGAGTTCTAGAGTTCCCAGCCCAGCAGGACGTTGGTCTGGCTGGATAGCAATAAAACTACCACCAGCAGCCATGCTAGCTCAGAGCTTGATCTCATCAGCTATCAGAATCTGAGCAAGGTTGGGCAAGGACTTGGATGGGAGTCTTCTGGGTAAAATAAGGAGCTACAGTAAAGTGGTGTTGGTGGCTCCACTCTTCTCTCTGAGACAAAGCTTCCTAGTGCCCCAGCAATGTGCTAGGGGGACCCAGTGTTGAAGGAGTGCCTTAACCTGATATAGTAACTCATGAGAACCTGTTCTCTGTTGGGTCTACCAGAATAAACAAAGAATGCTTTGGATTGATAAGCTGGTGTTAACTGGTAAGATGATGGGGTCAATCCGTGTCTTTGAGAAGTCACAAAAGAAGTCGGTGGTCGACTTACAAAAAATGTTTCGTAGAAGGTGCATGGCAACAGAACTTGTCATGTTTGTTAGACAATGTTGTGCCATCACCAAGGCTTTATGTGCAAGCTGCACCATGAGTCTTTCAGGAATAGTGATACTATATACGGTTTCTGATTCGGTGACTCTCACTAATTTAGTTATTTTGCTTATTTTTCCGGAAAACATCCTTTTGCAGAGAGTGGAAGAGATTGCTAAGAATGGTAAGTACATCAAAACATTTGTAATAGTAAATATGCTTATTACAACATTTATCCCAGATCATGTCCTACAAGTGCTTGGGATTCCTAATACTCCCATTGCTCAACTTAGACATTCTCATTTTGTGCGGTTAGGGTTGTTGTCACTGTCAGACACTGCCACAGCAGACTAAGAAATTTCCATGATGGCTCTGCAAGCAAGCAAACGCACCTCTGTCCTGAACAAAACACCCCCATCTCTCTTTCAGCACTGGGCCTCTCCCATTCAAAGCCTGCCAAATGGGTCAAATTCTGTGCTAGTTGAAACTCCTTTCAGCCTAAGGCCCCATTCACACGGGAGCTATGGCAACTGACCCAAGATCGGATCATTTAAGAAAATGATCCAAGCTCAGGTCGAGGAGCATTCAGACTGGACAGCCTGGGGAAAAGAGCCGAGCTCGTTTGCCCTCCATTGCTGGCCCAAGGTCATTTACCATTTTTCACTGGACTTTCAAACGAGCTCAGCTCGCATCGAATGCCCAACTGATTATCTACAGTGTATCCTGGGATGTGTTACATAATGGCGAACAACAAACACACAGAAGTTTTGGGAGTTTTTATGATGTTTGTGACACTTGTTACATTTTTTGTTTCAACATTTTATTAACTTCAGGCATAGGTGGACAGTGAAAATCGTATGGCAGAGACGATGAGCTTTCCAATACAAGCGAAAGCGGATGCTCAGTCAATTTATTTACATGACAAGATGAAATGTCAAGGATTGCAATCGATCCGCCCCCAGACAGGTTAACGTTTACACAGTGGAAAAAAGAAACGATCAGCGCCAGGGTCGATTGCCCAAACGAGCTGAGACCACCTATTTTTCCAATCTTGGGTCTGATCGTTTTAAGCGAGCTGAGGTTGAGGAGCATTCACACGGGTCTCCAATCTATTCGAACCACTCCCGGGAGTAGATAGTTTGCTCCAAACGCTCCCGTGTGAACTGGGGATAATTCTAACCCAGTCCTCCTGAGGTGGAAGGCTTTAGAGGCTAGCAAATTAGCGCACTGCACCACCTAGCCCCCCTGTGATTACATAATGATGTAAATGAAGCCTGCAGCAGCCATAATTTAACTGGCAGCTTTCATTGTATTTTGACTGCTGTGCCAAGACACATGGCGACTGAGCAGACTTTGTGCCCTAATAATCCCTGTGTGTTAGCGGCATGTCTTGATTGTCTGGCCATGTGTCTTTTATTTTTTTATTTATTTATTTTTTTTAACCGCACTTTTCCCAGACCGAGTTTAAGACTCGGATGGGAAAACCTTTGACCTGCTCTTTTTTTGTTTTTATGACCATTCATACCAATGAGTGTCCATAAAGTCATCACTGTGCCATCTGGTACCACTGACGACATCGCCACAATAACTTGATAAACTTTCACAAAACTACCTAATTGAACCACGGTCCAGAACGCTATTGAAAGGCCATTGGATCATGATGTTTAAGTGGGTCAGATTTACTGTTGAAATTAATGGTAAGTACTGATTCGGCCTGCGAGTAATTTATTCCAGGTTTGGCGATTGGCTGAGTCATTGCTGGCACTGTGTAGCCCCACAATTTGCTGTAGGCCGTGTGATAGCAGGAAAGCTTATTTTTCTTGCATCTTTTCTGAGTTTCTCTGTTTATTTTCAGCTCAAAAATGGAGGTCTCTGGAGCAGTACCTTAAAAATACCAAACTTAATGAGCCTGTGATTGGTAAGTGGCACTATTAAGCTGAAGATTAAAGATAACAATTCAGAAGGGGGATGGGGGGATTCGGTTAACAAAAACATGCCGACCTTTAATCAAACTTTTCCAAAGGCATTGAGGCAGTCTTACAGTTTTTTCAGTTATCTAAGATCAGGGACAGAAAGAAGTAGGGCTGCAGTGAAGGGTAAGTTTTGACCTTCGAAGGTTCGAAACACATTACCGAAGAAAGGTTTGAACCTTCGATGGTACTTATTTGCATAATTCACTGATGACCATAGCTACTTGTTTATATTTGATTTAAAATCCTATTTAACAGTTTATCCATATACATGGAATAAAACACACATGTAGTTTAAAAATGTGTTATATAGACCAGTAATCATGTTTTTATAATTTAAATAAAAATACATGTTTATTTACACGTAATTGATGCTGCTTGCGATATATACAGTAAGCTTGTATTGCAGCAGCACCAACTGCAGCAGACTTGGGCAAAACAAAGATTTATTTAACAGCAGGGTTGGCTGATTTTAAATCAAGTCAATTTTAAATCACTTGATTTAAAAAAAAAAAAAAAAAAAAAATTTTACTACCTTTTATAGATTCTCAAGGAAAATACATGAAAAGTATGTTTTAAAAACCTTTTATTAACACAAACATTTACTTTATTAACACAAACTCTTACTGTCTATAAACTAAAACTCTTAGGGCTGTATTCTGATCACAGTGCAAGTGTGAACAGTGCTTGCCCCAGATTCTGTGGTGCAAAAATGGAGCGAAGACGTAAAAATAAAATACTGCACTGAAATGGTATTCTGAAGACATGTCTTGCCCTGTTAAGACTGCGTTAAGACATGCTGGAACCAGGTTTATTTAGTGGTGCAATCAGGAACTTTAACAATTGAACACACTATAAAAAACAAAGTAGTCCTCAGTAACAATTGCATGTGTTTGGACTGACGCAGAAAAGGAAATCAAAGAAGGAAAAGTAAAAGAAAAGAATGACTGAGTGAGGGGGATTTTTCTCTGGTGTACTCCATCGCTAAATTCTTGTAGTTCACTTATTGTAGTTCAGATTTAGAGGATACCACAATGATAAATAATTTGCTTTATGTATTTATTTAAGATTGAGACATTTGGTTTGGTATGTAACTATTCACAAACCACCATTTCCAACATCCTTAAATTTACAGTTTGGAGGTACTGTAGAGCTACAACTACGGTACTACAAAAAAATTCCATTTAAAAAGAGGAAAAAATTGATTAAAATAAAAAAATTGATTTTAGATCAAATCCGATTTATTATTTTTTTTTTTTTAAATCACCAACCCTATCAGTCACATTTTTCTACAACCGCTATAGGGTCAACCCCCCTGCCCCCCCCCCCCCCCCAATGCTTTGGCATACTGTACCCTGCTCCATACATGGCAGCAGCACCATATAGAGTTGCTACGTATAACAATTTGGTACTGGATTTTAATACAAGTTTTATTTATGTAACATGTTATTATACAAATCAAAAGATTGAGTTTTGCATGTGAGTGACATTTAATGTGTGATTTTATAGTATTCACACATTGTCAAACGGTTTAAAACTACCTTTTGAGTTCCAGGCTAGTGAATTAACCTTCGAACACAGCCCTAGAAATAAGACGCCTATTGCATAGTAGTTTCACCCATTCCAGGTTTTACCACAAGCTTGACAGCCAGGTAACAAGCTCAGGTGTGTCTTATTAAACTCAAAACTGCTACTGTCGTGAAACTTGCTAAGAACGTTCTTTATTGCAAGGTATTGAGTGTATCAAAAGAAACAATAGACCACATTTACATGGATTTAGATTATAGTGATGTACTTTGTGTTACTCCATTTAGAATTTACTTTGTGTAACTCATTTAGAATTTACAGTAGTGGCAGGTGATGAATGTCACTGACATGCTTGTTTTTAACTTTGTTTCTCTGTCTCGGTCTGCAGGTCTACAGTTTGTAGTTGAGTTCCGTAGCCCCAATGACGAGCTGCCTCCACATTACTTGTGCAAGCTGTGTGAAGTCCAAGCAAAGCAGCTAGGCTTTGTTACTCACATCACTGGCTGGAAACATCGTTACAATTACATGGTTGGTAAAAATGGTCTTTTAAAGTAAAATGAATACCGTAGTTTTCGGAATATAACATGCTTACGTTTGCTTATTAGCCACAACAAACATGAGACTGCATGCACGTGTCGTGTGCATAGGTCCGTGCCCACGTGCATGTTGCCAGAGCACAGCTGAGATGAAAGCAGGAAGAGAGTCAATAAAACATTAGTAATACTGAAATATATACAGGCTTCCTGAAAAGCGTGTGAGAGCTGCTGGTAGTGGATCACAGTATTTACTGTACTACTGTAACCAATGATAGAATAAACAAATGTGTGTTGTGTTTTTTTTTTTTGGCTATTAATAACTAGTGCCGGGACAAATATCTGAATATTCGAACGAAGGTTTCTTGACTCGAAGGGAAAAATCTGTCTGTGCCAGAAATTACAGTTCATAGAAGTTAGAAATGGGTATCACATCATGTTTTGCCTTGCACCGATTTACCACTGCCAGAAATTCCGCAACAGTTTCTGAAATGGCTAAAAAAAATAGGCGCATCACAGCTGCTCTTGACCCTCTGTTTAATACGTTTTAGACTTAGCAAGAAGTAAACAGACCAGAGTAGGATACGCACGCATAGTGATCTCTGCCTTAACCCTTAACTGCCTAAATAGATTGACCATATATTGGCATAAATATGACCACTTTGTTTTATCGCTTGTTGTTTGTCAACCTTAAATCAGAAATTAAAACCCAACATATCCACAGAAAGGCATTAAGTAGCTGTTTCAATGATGTAATGTCTTTGTTGGGCAATATGTTTATTTATATATATATATATATATATATATATATATATATATATATATATATATATATATATATATGTTTGTAAAAACTGCCAATTTGGACCCCTTTTTAAGTTAGATATAAAAATATGCTACAGTTGTGAAATTTTACAAGGATTTCTAATAAAAAAATCTTCTACCGTTGAGGAGCTACAAGATTTTGTCAGGGCTATTTTCAGCACTGTCAGCTATTTTATGGAAGTAGTCCAGACTAATCAAAATATCACAAAGTACATTTCCAAATCGTATGTAAAACCCTGGAAATGTATGAGTAAATACAAGTAAAAAATGCAGTTTTTATTAAATTCTATCATTTTGCATTATGAAGAGAAATCATATTTATATACAAGTTACAGAATTCAATATAACCACGAATAGCAAATCATTTTTTTTTTTAAAAGGAGAAACTATAACAACAAAAGTATATAGAAAAACTATAAATGGTGGCAAAGGAGTAAACCCAACTATACTGGAGTACTGCAGTAAACTTGGCCACCATTGTAAACAAATAAATGCATGCATTTAATTTGGCATATGAACATAACGTACTGTATTTCCTGACTTAATCATTTTGCATTATGAAGAGAATCATGTTTTATATACAAAAGTTATAAAATTCAGTATAACCACGAATAGCAAATAACAATAAGTGTATGGAAAAATGTACTACATGGTGATCATAAAGCAGTTTTTGTTAAAAAAAAAAAAAAAAATGGGGTGATAAACGTGGCCACCATTGTAAGCAAATAAATAAGTGCTGTATGTACCGTCAAGTGCAAGCATCCTCTCGATCTTGTAGAAAATTGGCATGTAGGGATACCATTTTTTTTTTTTGCTCCTAGTGCCTAGCCTTATTCAGTGACAAAGGTCAGAAAGACTGATTTTTATAGCACCACGGCTTATTGCCGTGAGACATCCCATAAGAGAGATGACGTCATCAGTGCTTGAGGCATTAAACTGCAGGTGCTGCTTCAGATTAGGGAAGCGAGTCAGAATCCGGGCATACAGATGCAGTACGTCGCTCAGAAATGCCTTATGCTTTTTAACACAGGTGTAATGATCGACCGTTTTTATAGGTATGCATTTTTTTATGTGAAGTAATGCTATATGTGGAATGTCATACACGAGAACCAAAATGGTGAGTTTCTTTTCATTGTACAAAGCCCCCTTTCAATTTGTATTATAGTATTTATATGGGTTAAATGTGACTGTTCACTTGCTTGTTCTGCTAAAAAAAAAAAATGAAGCAAACCTCAGTAATGCTGTTATTTTATGAGAATGTGTCTGGCTTCTTTGTTTATTACAAAGAAAAAAAAAATTGACTGTACTTTTTGTACTTTTTTGTATTTATTTATTTATTTATTTTTTTTAAATTTGAACTCCTATATGGCATCCTTTTGTAGATAATTCATTTGAGTAATGTAAGGCCTGAGCAACCTATTGTTACTTTTGGTATTTTTATTTTTTTTAAACTTTAATACAGTATTACCTATAATGGATTTTATTAAGTCTTGCAAATGAATGAATATCTAAATCTTGAATGAATACCTGAACAGGAAAATTCTATGTTCATTCCAGCACTAATAACATTTACAATTGATATCCTGTGCATCACAGTAGTAACACTAGAAAGATTTGGTTATAGATTTATTTTATGTAAAACAAGATGTTAAATTAAGGTGCATCAATTAAAATATATTTCATGGTATATAATGTGTATACAGTGCTAAGTTAGCTGTAAATAAAATGCACAATGTAACTAAATAAATGTTATGCGTTATAAAAATATTTACATTGCAATGATCAATAAAGGCCATTGCACACTGGATCTGATAACGCATCCGAATTTGACGTGTGTCTAAACTGAAAAAAACAATCATGTGCATTTCCTATTGCACTTTGCACACTGAGTCTGTAATTGTAGCATGACGGTGATGCGTCAATTTTGGAGTTCGATTTGATCCGATTTGACATGTGTTAAAAATGACATTGACCAATGAAAAACGACTGGGAAGACACGTGGGTTCTTGCAGTACCCTGAACAAAATGGAAAATATAATTGTGTGTGCCGCCAATCAAAAATTACTTTGAGAAATCCAACAAAGATTACAAAGACTTTGGGGGGGAAAAAAAAGAACACATAAGGAAAGACATTGCTGTGGACTTGGGCATGAATGATATGCATTATAAAACATGGATTTTGTGCAGTATAGGTTATTACAAGCATATACTTTTTATTTCAATTGTAGTCGAGGAAGTAAAGAAACAGTGGCGTAACCTGGAGACACATATCAGTGAAAGAAGCATGATGGGGCAAGAGCGGTCAGGGCTTAACAGTCAGAAAAGAGGGGCAGTACATGAAAGTGATGGAAAGTATTTTTGGTAATTCATTGCTACCTTCCCAACTTTTAGATATATTTATTACAGGAGCGAGTGTTTGAAATATTAAATATTGGTCATATGGTTCCTGATGCTATGACAACCGTGTTGTGTAATTTTTTTTTTTTTTTTATATATGTATTGCGTAACATTATTGTAGTCTAGTAGAAACGTAATAATTAGCAAACGTTTTCCATCAGTGTTTGCTGATAATTAAGTTTATGCTATATTTAACATTTTTTGTGTTATGTAAGAATGAACAGAATTGTATGTATTTATTAAAATACTGAACCTAGGTATGTTTACTACAAAGCCTCATCAACGCTCTGTGAAGTACAATATTAACGCATCTAGTGTGCAATGGTTTGACGGAAGAATTTTTCAGATGACTGATTCTAAATGACAGAATGGATCCAGTGTGCAAAGGCCTTAAGTCTTTAGCAGTGAATAATACTAACCATTTCTAGAATTAAAAAAAAAAAAAACACTTCCATTTAATTGCTGAGCCCACAGATGTTTACAGGCAGATCTAGTCTCCTAGGCCAGTTAGCTGTTTTTTGTGCAGTGGATTATTGGATACTATAAGACTAATAGTGGGTCATTTTGTTTTGGGGTGTTTTTAGTTACAAACTTGCTAAGACTCTCCCAAAATAAATCTGTATATAACTCTGACCTCGGACCCTAGTCGTCTCCAGTCTTCCGTATTGTTACGTTGACTTTTACACTGTACGCTATAATCATGAAGACAAGGTACTATACATCTTTATTACATTACAAATAAAATAGCAACATGTTTTGAACATGCATATGTTTGGATTTATTTTTG
Organism: Acipenser ruthenus; assembly: GCF_902713425.1. NCBI lineage: Eukaryota > Metazoa > Chordata > Actinopteri > Acipenseriformes > Acipenseridae > Acipenser > Acipenser ruthenus. Next base: position 42,827,581 of record NC_081191.1, on the reverse strand, counting down.
TTTAATGCAGTCTTAAAGTTTGCGAATGTTTGACGCTATATAGTGAGTTAATTATAACAATTGGTGTGACTGTTCTGTCTTTTTAGAAAAAGAAACATGCTGATATGGTACCGTTTGATGAAACACAAGTCAAGGATGCGCGAATGCACAAGACAATTCAAGAGAAGGCAGAGCTTGTTGAGCATTTGGAAGGAAGGGGTGAAATAGAGGTAAATACAGGTTCAGCTACTGGTCTGAATACTGCTTGAAGGCACTAGGCATTTAGGTCACCTAACTGTTAGGTGCAATCGTGTCACCTAACTGCAATCATGTGAGCTCCTAAAAGGTAATAGCCATGGCCATCTTGGATCAAGCAAAGGTGAATTGGTAAAACCATAAAACTCTTAGGTCTGTATTTTTTGTAGTATATGAAAAGATTTGAGACATTTGAATATGGTATTTTGATATCCAGGGGTGGGGAAATATGTCATGGACGGGGGACGACAACGACAGTATATTGTATATGGTTTTATATAGTTAATTACTGTTAATTCAAAAGGGACCACTATTGGGTTTACGTACACATTAAATTAATGAAAATAACTACTCAAACAGTTTTTGCTTTTCTTTTGTTTGTAGGTTGTTATAGAAGAGCTGAAAGAAGATCCAGCTTTAAAGAGACCAATCACTGAACCTGGTATGTTTGAGGTTTTTCAAGCTGAATATTTTAAACATGTAGTATACATGCAGCAGTGTGGAGTAGTGGTTAGGGCTTTGGACTCTTGACCGGAGGGTCGTGGGTTCAATCCCTGGTAGGGGACACTGCTGCTGTACCCTTGAGCAAGGTACTTTACCTAGATTGCTCCAGTAAAAACCCAACTGTATAAATGGGTAATTGTATGTGAAAATAATGTGATATCTTGTAAAAATTGTAAGTCGCCCTGGATAAGGGCGTCTGCTAAGAAATAAATAATAATAATAATAATAATAATAATAATAATAATAATAATAATAATAATACTAGAAAAATATTACTGACCTGGCCAAGGTTAGACACCCAAGCTAGTCCTTCCCGGGCAAATGTATTATTGTTGTTGAACAAAAAGTAATTGAACCTATGTTTAATAAACCATTTTCACCGATGTCATCAATGTGAAGTTGTCATTGAATTGGGCGGAGGTATGAATCTAAAAAAAAAAAAAAAATCAAGAATCGTTATGATTTGGGATGCGTGGAAGGAGTGTGTTTAATTTAGTGTTTTTGTCAGGTTTCATGACCATTGTGATATTATTATTATTATTATTATTATTATTATTATTATTATTATTATTATTATTTGTTTATTTAGCAGACGCCTTTATCCAAGGCGACTTACAGAGACTCGGGTGTGTGAACTATGCATCAGCTGCAGAGTCACTTACAATTACGTCTCACCCGAAAGACGGAGCACAAGGAGGTTAAGTGACTTGCTCAGGGTCACACAATGAGTCAGTGGCTGAGGTGGGATTTGAACCGGAGACCTCCTGGTTACAAGCCCTTTTCTTTAACCACTGGACCACACAGCCTCCCTGATAGGCCTGCCACTAAGTAATCGGGATGAGCTTTTATTGAACTAGAATTCAGATGTTAATAACTATGAAAGAATTTGAAAGGTGCTGTCAATGCCACACCCCAAATCAGAGAAAGAGTAAAGGGCTAGATCGAGTTTGTCTGTGTGGACCATAATTCTTGACACCCGTACACTGGAGGGGCTTATGTACCTGCATATTACTTATATACTTCTTTTTTTATGTGCTTTTAATTTTGAAAAGCCTGAACTTTTTTTTTTTTCACGTATAGAAGCAAGGGAACCAGGAGCAAAGATCCCAAGGGTGGATATGTCAAGAGGTCAGCTTAACGGTTTGTATATTGTACAGTAGCATCCCAAAAAAATGTTCCCAGAGTTCTCCTTCAGTAAGAGGCAATGTGCTGTACTTGGTTTAAATCAATCCATAATTTAAAACCCTCAATCTGAAGTCTAAGGTAAAACTAAGAAACAAAGTCAAGTACAGTATTGAGTATGGGTTGCACACTTCAATACACTGAAAACGGAACTAGCCGAAACATTTGTCTACTTGACTTTGTTTCTTATAGTTTTACCTTTGTTTAAATCAAGGTGTTCCCTCTAAACATGGACCTTGATAGCCATGAGTATTGGGTCTTGTTCTGGGACTGTAGTATTCAGTTTATGGTATTTGTCACTTTACATAAATCAGATTTGTATTGTAATCTAATGTCTGTTTGAATAAAGGTGGGAGATTTCCTAATGATGGCCCAGCGGGAATGCACCCACGTGATTTTCCAGGGGGGAGGCACCAGGCTGATTTTCCAGGGGGAAGGCACCAGGCTGATTTTCCAGGGGGAAGGCACCAGGATGATATTCCAGGGGGAAGGCTCAAAGAAGACTTTCGAGGTGGATTGCATCCAGATAATTTTCCAAGTCAGATGCATCCCAGAGATTTTCCCAGTGATTTTCACACTAAAATGACCCGTGATGATTTTCCGGTTGGTATGGCTCGTGAAGATATTCCCGCTAGGATGCACTCTGATGCTTTTCCAAGTGTGGTGTACCCAGATGACCGTGAAAGAAGATATCCTGATGAATTGCCTAGTGGAAGGTACCCTGAAGGCCCTCTTAGAGGGGAGAGGATGAGGCTGGAAATGAGCGACTTTGAAAGTAGATGCTCCGACATGAGAAGGTAAAAGGTGTTTGTTGATGGAATTGTGTGATAGAACAACCTGTTGCATGTTTCATTCACTATGTTTATTTGTTTATTTAGCAGATGCCTTTATCCAAGGCGACTTACAGAGACTAGGGTGTGTGAACTATGCATCAGCTGCAGAGTCACTTACAATTACGTCTCGCCTGAAAGACGGAGCACAAGGAGGTTAAGTGATTTGCTCAGGGTCACACAATGAGTTAGTGGTTGAGGTGGGATTTGAACCGGGGACCTCCTGGTTACAAGCCCTTTTCTTAAACCACTGGACCACACAGCCTCCTATTTAGTGTCACAAACTAATATCACCTACTGTGCAGAGTAATTTTAAATGCAGCTTCAGTCTATTAATGGATGAGTGTGTAGGAACAATTGATAAATTTATTTGAAATATTTAAGTTCAGAGAGATTAATGATTTACTATGCACACTCACACAAATAAAGTTCCATTAATAGCAGCAATTTATTCAACACAGAAATATTAAGTCAGAAATAATTAAGTGTGTTATGCATCAAAGAGAATTACTACCATCAAACTTTCAACATAACTTATTTCAATAAACCTGTCTACAAATAGCAAGTTTACTTTAAAAGCTCTTCATGTGCATACATGAGGTAATCTAACTTATTTACTTATCAAGGTTCATTAAGTTACTTTTCACAAAATATAACTCTTACTAATTATTCAATTGGCTTTCAATGTAACTATTTAATTAGATTTCATGTGAATAATGTAACGTCATTTATACTCAACAGTCCTAGGCAACACTGTTTTTAATAGCCACCTGGTTGTAGAACTTGATCCATTGAATTGTACCAAATTTCACCAAATGCATATTTTTTAATGTATTCATTTTAGTAATTTATCATCCTATACAGTAGTGCCAGAGTAAGGCGGATATTATAAAAAGAAAGGGGTTTGGCAATTGCCTCAAGTATTTTTTTTAAATTGGGGTGGGTTATATTCTTGGTCGATCTGGCGCTTCATTGGTGCACTCTGTGTTCATGCTGTAGTAGGCGTGGTATGGGATCCAGTCCATGTGGTTAGAAAGTCAGTCGCAAGTGTTTTTTCTGATGTTTGTTATATTTTTAATAAAATAGCATCTCTAAACAAAGGAACGAGGCAAAGCCACGTTTGGAAGTATTTTGAGGAACTGGACGAGTAAACCATGGTATGTAAATTATGCCAAACAAAATTGCCATACCACAAAAACACAAGTTCAGTGCTTCACCATTTGAAATGAAAACATTTCAGAAATTACTGTGGATGGAGCTACTGATGGCAGTAAAAAGCAAACATCCATATGTGGCAAAGTGGTAATTAGTAGCAGGTGTATAGCAGGTGCGGTGCGGATGTAGTAATCCCAAGAACAAACAGACAACAAAGTACGAGTGAAATGGTTGGTTTAATGATTGTTAATCCAATGGTCTGTTGACCAGCCAGCAAATAATAATGAGCTGGCAATACACAACAATGTGTATTGCACAGAAATGAAAAGGGTTGCAGTCCCCTAAACAATAAGCACAGTACTAAACACACACACAATTAGACACACTCACGATCACAGGTCCAAAGTGAGTGCTTTCAGTGCTTGTGGTGAAGTACAATATAATATGTGCTATAGTGGTGAAACAAGTGTTGATGATAATGTTAATCGTAACTGTAGTGCAGTGCTGATCCGGTTTTGTACTGGCCCTTGGATTCGTACTGGATTCGTGTTTAGCCATCTAGTGCTATATAACAAAAAAACAGACAGTTACTAAACAGACAAACAGACAAAACAAACAGAACACTCACAAACTATTTTCTTTTTACTTTGGGAAATCTCCCGGTCCTTCCAGTTCCTTGTATCTCTTAAACCCAAGCGAAGGAAAAGATTTACAATTCTCCTCCGCCTTTATGCGATCATGCATGACCCCTTGGTAAACGATAGCAGCTGACTCTATTGCCTGCAGCTGCTACCTCGTTTACCTTCCGGGTCAATACGTTCCTGCAACGGAGTCTCGCCTTTTTCCAGGCTGACCAACTTCCCAACCCAGGAAATGAACTGTCAGGCCAACCCATCCAAAGCCTTTCCCTTTCGCTACTTAACGCCCTCACAGGTTGGGAGGGAGATTTACAACCAGAACGCATGATATTTCTGTCCCACCATAATAAACGGAATGCTCAAGATCAGGGGTTCTCAGACTTGGTCCTGGGGACCCCCTGTGTCTGCTGGTTTTCATTCCAACCAAGCTCTAGTTAAGTAATTGAGAGCTTGGTTGGAATGAAGGCCAGCAGCCACAGGAGGTCCCCAGGACCGAGTTTGAGAAGCCCTGCTCTAGATGGCAACTGACATTTATTTCGCCCTTGCATCCCTGTGAAATATGTATAATATGATTTTAAAAGGATTTTTATTTTCAATATTAATTCAGAGAACGCATAAGTGCAAATTAAATTACAGTGCAACTCTGTTTGTCCGTGTGCTTGGGCAGACATAGGTCCACGGATGTGTGTAATCAGCAGATAAATGAGGTGTCATTGCATGTGACTAGCATACAGAAACTAGTAATGTAAACCAAATTAGTTTACTGGAGATAATATATTACAAAGACAGAAGAATATTTTAAAATGAGTTTACTTTGACAGTGTTACTCCTAGCAAAATCAAAATCCGATACACCTCCAAATCTGTTTCCCTAGCATCTTGTTACCAAAAAAAAAATAATAATAAATAAATACTACAAAGCTACAAGATCTTAAGACAGTTTGACAGGAATAAGCTATTCAGCTCATCGGAGCTCACAATTTTCCTATAAATTTATTTTTTGTTTTCTCCCCAATTTAGTAATGTCCAATTTTTTTTAGGCTCCGGTCACCGCTACCACCCCTGCGCTGACTCGGGAGGGGCGAAGACGAACACACACTGTCCTCTGAAGCGTGTGCCGTCAGCCGACCGCTTTTTTACACACTGCAAACTCACCATGAAGCCGCCCAGAGCTACGGCGTTGGAGGACAACGCAGTCCTGGGCAGCTTGCAGGCAAGCCCGCAGGCGCCCGGCCAGACCACAGGTGTCGCTGGTGCGTGGTGAGCCGAGGACACCCTGGCCGACCTAACCCTCCCCCTGGGAGCTCCCATCCTCGGTCAGCAAAGGAATAGCCTGGTCCTGAACTCGCGACGTCCGGACTATAGTGCCTCCTGCACTCCACGCGGAGCGCCTTTACTGAATGTGCCACTCGGGAGCCCCTTTTCCATGCATTAATATTAAGTCTGTGCCTCGATACGATACCATCCGCAGTATCATGGTATTCGATACTAACACAATACTTTGGATCTTATGTCAATTACATATTAAATGGTGCCAAATTCCTTTTTTTGCAAGTACAAAGTGCATAAGAGGCTAATACACAGTTAATAAAGCTACAGCATGGTGGAATGCTTGCTGTTTAATATATATATAATTTAAATAAGTGCTGGGACAAATATTTGAGTGAATATTTTTTGGCTTGTATTCGGATACAAAAATCAGATGACAAAAATACCTTGCACTTATTTATCACTTCACCAGAAGTTGCGCGACAGTTTCAAAAATGGCAAATGAAAGAGTGGTGTGTGGTATGTGAAATTTAATATATATAAAAAATACAGCAGCTCTTGAGCCTATATTTAAAAGTTTAAGACAGCAAAAACTAAACAAACCAGATTATGCACGTGCGCACATATAGTGATCTCTATGGAAGGCTATCTGGGTCCAAACACATTGTGCTGCTTTAGAGCGACTCTCATGGGACAGAAAAGGCAAGCACGTCATTCAGAAATGTCTCACTTAAACCGTGCCCAATTTGCTGGAAATTGTGTAGTGATTTTTATATAGATTTTTTTGTTATATATTTTTTGTTGCGACTTATGTGGAATGTAATAAACGAGAACCAAAACAGTGCTTTTTTTTCCCCCCTTCATTTTACATCGCCATTACCACATTTGTTTTATGTAAAGTGTTTAAAGTTAAATTTCAGTTTTCGTTTGCTTGTTCAGCTACAAAAAGGCACAAGTAAACATGTCTATGGCCACTGTTTCCTACGAAATATATATAACTTTTTGCCACATGGCTACAGAATCTCTACAGAGTGTTTTTTTGCATACGTCAAACAGAATTCAAGGTGGGCTTTCTTGAGTAATAGCTTCCTTCTTGCCACCCTACCATACAGGCCAGATTTGTGGTGTGCTTGGGATATTGTTGTCACATGCACACTTTGACCATTATTGGTCATAAAAGCCTGCAGCGCTTGCAAAGTTGCCATTGGCCTCTTTGGTAGCCTCTCTGATCAGTCTCCTTCTTGCTCGGTCATCCAATTTGGAGGGATGGCCTGATCTGGGCAGGGTCTTGGTGGTGCCATACACCTTCCACTTCTTAATAATCATCTTGACCGTGCTCCAAGGGATATTCAAGACCTTTTTGATATATATATATTTTTTTTATACCGATCCCCTGGTCTGAATTTCAACAACTTTGTCCTGGAGGTCTTTTGAAAGCGCCTTGGTGCTCATGGTTGAGTCTTTGCTTTGAAATGCACTACCCAGCAGAGGGAACCTACAGGAACTGCTGAATTTATCCTGAAATCATGTGAATCACTACAATTTAACACTGGTGGAGGCCACTTAACTTGGTGTGTGATTTTTGAAGGCGATTGGTTACATCTGAGCTAGTTTTAGGATTGTTATTACAAGGGGGGTGGACACTTATCCAACCAAGCTATTTCAGTTTTTATTTTTAATTAATTTTATACAAATTTCTAGAATATTTTTTTCACTTGGAAGTTGTGGGATAGGATGTGTACATAAATGAAAAAAAAAATATTTGAATGCATCTTAATTCCAGGCTATAAGGCAACTAAAGGTGAAAATTTTGAAAGGGATTGTAGACTTTCTATAGGCACTTTGTGTGTGTGTGTGTGTGTGTGTGTGTGTGTATATATATATATATATATATATATATATATATACACACACATGCATACTTTTTCACAGCACTGTATTTGCCCCCAATGATTTTCTGCATTTTTGCATATTTGACACTGAATGTTATCAGATCTTCAACCAAAACCTAATATTAGATAAAAAGGGACTGTGGCAGAGCAGGGCTCTGCCCTTAGAATTACTGGCAGGGATGGAGTTAAATTCTCCTCCCTGCCCAGGTTGATTGCTTCAGGTGGGAGCAATCCACCAATTAATTATTCAATTATTATTCAGCCACCTGGCACAAAAGGAGGCCTCAGCCTCCCAGTTGGGGGGAGAGTTCTAGAAGGAGAAGAGAGTGTTTTTGTGTGTGCTGTGTTTTGTTAGTTTTTGTTTTTGAAACCAGTAAAGGTAACGCCCAGCCTGGAAGCCTTATTTTGTAAGTTTTGTTTTTGTGTTGATTGTGTTTTTTGAAACCTTTTTGTTTGGCCCTTGTGCCTATTTATTTGATTACTTTTTGTTTAATAAAGATCGTTATTTTGCCCTTTTCACTGTCTCTGAGCCTCGAACCTCTGTCATCCTTGTCACAGGGACCCTGAGTGAACAAATAACACAAAATTTGATACATATTTCATTTATTTATTAAAGAAAGTTATGCAACACCCAATGCCCCTGTGTGAAAAAGTAATCGCCCCCTTAATAACTGGTTACGCCACCTTGAGCAGCAATAACTGCAACCAAACGCTTCCTGTAGTTATTGATTAGTCTCTCACAGCGCTGTGGAGGAATTTTGGCCCACTCCTCCATGCAGAACTGCTTCAACTCTGTGACATTTGTGGGTTTTTGAGCATGAACTGCTTGTTTCAGGTCCTGCCACAACATCTCAATGGGGTTTAGGTCTGGACTTCGACTAGGCCATTCCAAAACTTTACATTTCTTGTTCTTCAACCATTCTGATGTAGACTTGCTTGTGTGTTTTTCGGATCATTGTCTTGCTGCATGACCCAGCTGCGCTTCAGCTTCAGCTCACGGACGGACGGCCTGACATTCTCCTGTAGAATTCTCTGATACAGAGCAGAATTCATGGTTCCTTCAATGATGGCAAGGCATCCAGGTCCTGATGCAGCAAAGCATCCCCAAACCATGACACTACCACCACCATGTTTGACCGTTGGTATGAGGTTCTTACTGTGGAATGCAGTGTGTGGTTTTCGCCAGACATAACAAGGCCCATGTCGGCCAAAAAGTTCCACTTTTGACTTATCTGTCCATAGAACATTGTTCCAGAACTCTTGAGGATCATCCAGGTGCTTTTTGGCAAACTTGAGACGAGCATTCATGTTCTTCTTAGTGAGCAATGGTTTCCACCTTGCTACTCTGCCATGAATCCCATTTTTGCCCAGTGTCTTTCTGATGGTGGAGTCATGAACACTGACCTTAGCCGAGGCGAGAGAGGCCTGCAGATCCCTGGATGTTGTTCTAGGGTTCTTTGTGACTTCCTGTACGATTTTACGCCTTGCTGAGATTTTGGCAGGACGGCCACTCCTGGGAAGATTCACTGCTGTCCCAAACTTTCTCCATTTGGACAAGATGGCTCTGACTGTGGTTCGGTGGAGCCCCAGAGCTTTAGAAATGGCTTTGTAACCCTTTCCAGACTGATGGGCATCAACAACTCTTTTCTGGAGGTCTTCAGGAATTTCTTTTGTTTGTGGCATGATGTGCCTCTAGAACCTGTGTGCTGACAACTTCACTCTGATGGTAAGGGCCAAAGTTAGTCAGATTTATATTGGGCAGGGCTGGCCCAAATCGGGCCTGTTAACCAAAGTACTCAACCAGCTGACCCTAATTATCCCTTTAATTGGGTTGAGTTAACTGGGGGGGGGGCAATAACTTTTTCATACCTGAAGATTACATGTTTGATTACCTTGCACACCAAACAAATGAAAGAAGCACCAAACTTTGTCATTTTTTCCTCTCAGACTCCCTCTATACTACTACAACCCACAAAAAAATCTGACCAAATACAATGTGAAATGTGCAGAAAATCAGACGGTTCAAATACTTTTTCACGGCAGTGTGTGTGTGTATCTATCTCTATCTAGCTATCTATCTATCTATCTCCATCGCTCTATCTCTATCTATCTTTTTCCAGTGCATTCAAAGGTAATTGCCACCGACTATAAAATTCAAATCAAACTGGTAAGAAAGCGCAACACTTAGTGAAAAAGACACCATTGTCTTATTTCTTACATATTTGACAGCTTCAAATACTCCAGTTACAAGGAATCTCGTAATTCTTATATATAACAAAATAACACTGAAATACTTTCCTTGAAGCAGATTTAGATGTGCCCTAAAAATGTGAGCAAGGAATGAAAAAATGAAGCATTGTTGTGGAAGCTGATTCACACGGTACTGCAAGAAATGGCTTGATGAGGCTCTTGCTTGGATCAATAAACAACCAAATCAGCAAGATGGGCCAAATGGACCTCCTCCTCTTGTTTGTAACATTTCTTATGTTCTTAAAGTCACATACAACATAGTACCTCCATGAATCTATACTGTTCCAATCTTCTAGAAAGTAAAACAAGTAAACGCAGTACAAATGCTAAGCTCGACTAGCCTGATTGATTCATTCTGTGTTGCACTTTCCATAGAAAGTAATAATTCCGGTCATGAGATCCTTAGCTTTTGTAATATATGGCTTTTCCTAGATATAGTTTGTTCATGTGAAAGTCCTTATCTGTGTTTCCCAAAAGTAAGTAATAACTCTTGTCGTTGGCCGTTAACACAGTTGCTTTTACTGCTGCTTGGTATTCCTTGTCATTATATGACACTTCCTGAGGTACTTCCCTGTGTTTGCAGCACACATCCCTTTTACTATCAACACATGTGTTTCAGTATAGTCAATGTTGCCCTCAATGTGTTGTATGTATTTTATTCAATTAATTAACCTGGTTATAGGTAATATCTTCTACAAGTGTATTGGCACATGTATTTGGAGTTAAACTTTTGGCACCATTAATACCATTTTACATTGTTTAAAAGTAGATTGGTGATGCAGTGTTTTTGGACAGATTTTTTAACAAATATGTAATACATACGTTGCAATTAATACATTCACAAATCTGTAGGGTACATGTATTCTGCCCTGTGCATTTGCACAGATGTTCAAATGGTGTAAATAGCCTGTTGTAAATTAATCATGTTGGTAGTCGTCGTAGTTTTTGGCTGAAGACTTTTTACCTTCATGAACCCCCAACATCCAGCCTGTAAGCCTCTAGTTTTTTGAGTTTTGGTCCCTTCCATGAAATGACTGTTGTTTATTTTCAATAGTGAGTTTGAAATGCACCTCACCAGAAGACAAGGAATGGATCGCATGGCTCCAATGGAGGTAAATTACTGAAGTCGGATAGTGAGTGACTTTTCTTTTAAAAGCCTTATCTCCTACCTCAGAATAAGAATTGGAAACTCACAAGAAAAACTGTATCGGGGACAATTTTTTTTTTTTTTTTTTTTTTTAAAGAAGTACTTAATGTGAAGACATTGACAGACTTTTAATGGTTCCTTTTAGTTTTACTACATAGCGTTTTTGTTTTGTTCATATGGATGATTTATTTATTATGTTTCCCAGGATGAAGGCGTCTACACCAGAGGTTCTGAAAGTGGTTTGGCAAGTTCGGCAGTCTTTGAATGCCTGGTATGTCTGGTTCATCGCACGGGGTTGCATGTTTTTGAACATGTTGGAAAGTGTTTTAAAGTGTTGGACACATTGTGTGCCCTTTGTTTTAGGTGACAAAAGCATCAGACGTATAGCCTTAATTGAGTTTGATATTTAAATGTATCTTAAAACTAAATTAATTTAATCTACTAATGTCAGTAGGCTAATTGCCTATAAACCATTGTTCAATTAATTTAAAAATAACCAAGACTCCATGTTTTAATATAGTGATCTTTGTATAAGTCTCCTAAAAATGATTCTGTGAAAAATTGCGGAATAGCACTTTTACCCAATCTGAAACAGATTCAATTTGTGATTTGAGCGATCAATGGGGAAACTATTCCCATTCTCAAACTAAATGCCTATTTTCACCCTAAGCAACAAATGCTGCCATGCACCTGAACCCTCGAGGCCAGGCCTAATCTTTCTAGACTGCCTGGCCTTATCGAGTACCTGACCAGAAGACTGCAGTGTATATTTAAATTGTTCTTATTTTTCAGGAAAGCTTCCGGATAGAAAATGAGACTGATGCACAGGTTGTCCTGAAGATCACACAGAAACTGACTGACATACTAATGGAGTATCGGCTGAGAAATGTTGCAGCAGTGAGTTAATTGCAGATGGAACTTGTGTTGCAAACACCTTGTTTGAAAAGTAAACCAGAGAAAGTAGAGTGTGATCTCAGAGCTGGCTGTTATCTACTGAAGTCAGAGAAATCCCTATAATATGATAGAATGAGTTTGAAATAACCTGCGAGATCTTGAGATAGCCAATCAAACTGTTCAGTGGAGTGGTTCTAGCCTTGTCAGTGTTCAGGAATAGTGTATTATTTATTAATGTTTTTAAATTATTTTGTTTTGAAAATGTCATTTGTTATTTAGCCTAAAAATGAGCAGCCCCCTGATCCTCGGGAATATCGTCCGATGAGAATGTCTGGGGGAGATGGCTATCCAAGAGGTAATTATATTGCTTTGTGGAACTTGATCATCAGTGTTAATAGAATATATCGGCCACAGCTGGGGATTGTTTTAAACACAACATTGATCCCTGTCCAAATGCACTGCTAGCTGAGCAATCTTACAACGAGGATACTACATTACTCTAAATGAAGTGCTGTGTTTATGCCATGAATAAAGGTAGCTAACAGTGCACAGAGGGGGGCGAGTGAGTTAAATTAAATATGTCATGGTGCAGTAAACAAAACCTTCATGGTAATATGTGCAACAATCTGTTCTTATCCAATGAAACCCTCAGCTTCAGGAAAAGTGAGCAAGCCATTTGCTTGATGCATAGTTTTTGCTGTCCAGGGTGGATTGTATTTTGCAACAGGCTGGACTTGTGAGAGCTGTGCTGTTATCATCAGATCGGACCTGAAAACTACCAGAATAGGTTCAGCTTAACAGCAGAGGTTTGTCTTATACGCAGTATTAACTGCCACACCATGTGTTTTAGCCAGTGAACATGGACACAGCCTGTTACATCTGGTTACATCTTAATTACAGAGTCTACGATGAAAACGCAGCCATTTTACAAAATTCAGTGCAATCTGTTTTTTTTTGTTACTCTGCATTTATAATGGGATGGGGAGTGTACTGGTGGATTGCCATATCCATTCACTTCATTGTTTCCTCTTCCTGGTGGTTTTCTTTTGTAAAGGTCCATCCAGATATCCTGATGAATTCTCACCAGCTTCCAGGAACACGTCGGGGATGTCCCTGTTCTGATTGGACAGAATAAGAAAGCGGAACAGCCTCTACAATTCACGTGGATCTAAAGGAGTTATTGCAAGTAAAGGCAATGGCGAAATGAACACCAGAACATTGATTTGGCAGAAGTTTTTTTTCCTAATGATTTTTTTTTTACTAGGAATACATCTTTTAAACCAAAAGCCACCTTTATTTTATGCTAGCAATTCCTGTTTATTTTTCAAAACATCTGTACAGTAGTAGTATTTCACTCTTAATCAGTTGACCAACTAGGCTATTTCTTTTGTATGGTAAAAAATGATCTGCATCTGTGATCAAGGTAGTACTTGATATTCATTTAGTTGTTGTGGTTTTTTTTTTGAGACATTTATGGATTAAAATATCAGGTGCAACTGAAAAAAAATATATAGCCAAGGTGTTTTTTTATGTTTTAAGTTTGTTGAAGTACTTTTCCATTGTCTATATATACAGATACAGTGACAGATATAAAATGTTCAGTTTACAACCAATGTAGAATGGGGCCTCGCTACTCTTGTGAGAGGACTTGCTCTTTTAAAAAGATGTATTTGAAGAGTGGGCAATTGTCACTTCATAAATACCAATATATTCAGTAAGCAAGCTACTGTAAGTAAGGGGCAACAACTGTCACACCCCCAAGCACAACAAACAAACAAGGGAGTCTCAAACTTTTTGGGAACTACTTTACATGGTACATGAAATGCACGGTTTGTCAAGTTCAAGGAAGCTGAATATTTAATGCAGTGCTGTATATCGTCAGAAATGCGATTCAAATGTTAAGCTGCCTGTTCAAAATGGTTGTGAACTAGTTCTGCTTGTAGTTTTTATTACGTTCTATCATTGCTGTGTTTTTTTGCCAGCTGAATGTTTGATTAACTTTTTACTGCTCTTTTTCGAAACCAGTAAAGTTTTATTTCATGATGTCTCTGTTTTTTTTAAGCATGCACACAATCCTTATCCTTAAAGTACATATGAATTTAGTTAAAATGTTTCTTCTGTTTAAACCATTGTGGTCTGACATCAGCATGTGACATCTGTGGCACACCTAAGTTAAAGCACCCCTGAGTGATGTGCAGGGTGAGTCATCTGAGCATAATTCTAATACAGTTATGTTTGAGAGAGGCACAAGATTGAACAGGTAGCCCTCTTGGTGCCTGATGAACACTACACTCCCAATCATCTCCCAAAGCATATTTATGCTGGTTGCACTCTTCATTTTAACTATCCGGTCAAGCTCATCCTATAACATTTCAGTGGGGTTAAGGTTAGGTGACTGGAGAGGCCAGCGCATCAATTTAAATACCTGTTCTTTCTGATTTTTAAGTAATTGAGTTTGTCTGGCTGTGTGTTTTTAAGATCATTATCATGTTGGAATTGCATTGTCCTTTACAAAGGTACCTTCTATTTTTACTACAACCTCAAACCTTCACATTACCACATCCATGTTTTACTGTTGGTACTCCACAACATCCTCACAATCTCTCACCTGTTTTTCACGTACTGTTTCCTCTTGGAGCTGAAAACAGTGATTCATCTGCCCATACCACTTCTCCATTGCTAACCAATGCTATTAAACCATGTTTAAATTTTTTTTCCAAAAAGAGAGATGGGGAAATCCCCATAAGGCCCTGGTAAAAGCACAGGGCTCTTGTCACACAGCATGTTCTCCATCTAATTCAAGAGAACCCAGTTTAGGGCTTGAAACATTTACCTGTCCTGTGCCCAGTCTTTGGTTTTAAAACTCACCCTGTTTAGGTATATTATTGAAATGACCAGGTGCCAGTAGTTTGAACAAGGACCTGGTAAATCAGCTCTGAACTTAATTGTAGGTAGTTCTGATGCAAGTTTCAATCCCTGCCATTCTAGAGAAATTCACTTTTGCATTAGCTACATGTACAACACCAAGAAATACACATAACTACCGCCCCTCCCAATGATCTAATCTCATCTGTCCCAAATCTTACATGATCTGTCCCATATCTGATTTTACTTGTTCATTCAAAATTCAGTACATTCAGGGGCTCCCGAGTGGCGCATCCAGTAAAGGCGCTCCATAGCCTGCAAGTCGCGAGTTCGAATCTATCGGCTATTCCTTTGCCGATCGAGGACGGGAGCTCCCAAGGGGCGGCGCACAATTGGCCGAGCGTCGCCCGGGGGAGGGAGGGTTAGGTCGGTCAGGGTGTCCTCGGCTCACCGCGCACCAGCGACCCCTGTAGTGTGGCCGGGCGCCTGCGGGCTTGCCTGTAGCTGCCCAAGAGCTGCGTTGTCCTCCGACGCTGTAGCTCTTGGGTGCCTGCATGGTGAGTGCAGTGTGAAAAAAAGCGGTCGGCTTGACGGCACACACTTCGGAGGACAGCGTGTGTTCGTCTTCGCCCTCCCGAGTCAGCGCAGGGGTGGTAGCGGTGAGCCGACCGTAATAAATAATTGACCATTCCAAATTGGGAGAAAATAATAAAAATAATTGGCAACGACTAAATTTAAAAAAAAAAAAATTCAGTACATTCCATTTAGCTGCAAATTTGTTTACTGACTATTTTTTCACACTCTTATCCAATTAATATGCAAATGAACAAGAAGTAATTTCCAGGTATCTTAAATTAATTTGAGATATCTTTAAATAGACAGGAAGTCATTTCAAGATATTTAAAAAATTAATTTCAGCTATCTGAAAACTATTTAAAGATATCTGAAAATGCATTTAGCAGACCTGTCAACTCTCCCTTATTTGCCAGGACTCCCGTTTTTTGGGACATTTCTCCCAGACAACTCCCGGGACAGACTTTCTCCCGTATTTGCTCAGAACTCTACTGTAAACCATTTAGGTCAGCAAACCTTTAATTTCTGCACGTCAATTTCTTGCTAATGTTTCAGGTACTAAAATCATGGATACCGTGTCATGTACGGTCGATGGTTACAGCAATCCCCATCTGTATCTAGCAGGGGTTAGGACCCAGAGGAGCCCTGTGGCAGGCATGCATTCAGTACGCAAGGCAAGCTCACCTACTTCAGCATCTGGCTGTGCGTGTGATAAGACCTCCTCGTCCTGCAAAAATAAGTAACAAATATTGATGCAAATTTCAAGTTTCTTGGACCACAACATATTTTTACATAATCCCAAGCAACATTTAAATAGATCTCAAAAACATTGAGATACCTTCAAATATTTAAAGATATCTCTAAATCATTTTAAGATATCTAAAATACATTGAGATATCTCTAAATTATTTCCAGATATCTTTAAATGGATCTTTTAAAATCCAATTTCTAAAATATTTTCACATATCTTTAAATCATTTTAAGATATCTCTAAATGATTGAGATGTCTCTAAATCCCATCCTGTTCTTTTAGAGATATCTTAATAACTTCCTGTTCATTTAGAGATATCTCTAAAATGGACAGGAAGTCCATTCAAAACATATAGTATTTTCACAGATAGTAATTTAGAGATATCTTGAAATTACTTCCTGTTCATTTCAAGATATTTAAATTATTTAGAGATATCTCGAAATGAACAGGATGTTATTTAGAGATATCTCGAAATGACAGTTTGGTGTACCATGCTAGCAAAACCTTATTTAAAGATATCTATTTAATTATCTCAAAATGAAATTAAGATATATTTACAAATATCTCATTCATTTAAAGATATCTACAAATGATTGACAGATATCTCTAAATATTTCAAAATATCTATATATATATATATATATATATATATATATATATATATATATATACAGATGCACAAAAGAAACGCACCACTCAGGTTTAATGGATTTGATCAAGTATTAAGTATTTAAACATAGATATCAAACAATCAAAGAAAATATGAACAAAGTACAGATCAAAGAATTATAAGTTTTCAGTATGAAACGTGACACACTGTCAAAATGAAAACATTACAAAGCTAGTATTGGGTATGACCCCCATGAGCATTAACACAATCCTGGCAGCATTGATGCATAGACCTGATCAGCCTCTGGGTAGATGCTGTGGGATGTTCCGCCACGCTTCCTGTGCAGCTGCAGCCAGCTGGCGAAGGTTGGCTTGTCGTGGTTGTCTCGTGTGGATGACAGTGGCGATTTGGTCCCACAAATGTTCTATTGGACTCAGGTCAGGAGAAAAAGCTGGCCACGGCAAGACCTCAACATTGTTTTCTTGAAGTCGTGCAATTGTAATCCTAGCACTGTGTGGTCTTGCATTGAAAAGTCGACACTTCCGGATTGGCTTGCAGGAATGGAAAAACTGTTGCCTCAAGGACTTTGTCAATGTATCGCTGAGCAGTAAGGTTGCCCTCAATCTGCACCAAAGGTGTTCTTGTGTTAAAGGCGATTCCTCCCCACATCATCACACTTTCACCGCCCCACCGGTTGGTTTGAACAACGCAACAGTCAGCATAATGCTCACCATGACATCACCACACATGTTGTCTTCTGTCAGGTTTGTCTAGGGCAAAACTGCATTAATCTGTTTCTCTGGATTGTTGAAGCAGAACATCTCATTCTTTCATTCATTTGACACTGAATATTGAGTGACTTCAGCAGTTGAATTGCAAACTTGAATAAAAGCAATACAGAAAATCACAGAAAAAAAACCAATATGCCACATCTGTCAAGAGAGCAGCGCCTTTGTGCAATCGGCATGTTGAAGGCTGGACTAGGGCAGCATACTGTGGCACGCCGTCTTGGGTGCTCACAGCCAGCAATTTTAAACCTGGCAAGACGGTATAACCAGACACACTCTGTCAATGACAGGCCACAAGCTGGGAGACTTGTTAATTAGCACAATAAAAAAGTCACTGCACCTGCTCTAAAACAGAGTGAATTTTATCCAAATATAAGCGATAGGTTTCTTTTGATGCTCAAATATAAGTCATACGTTTCTTTTGATGCTCAAATATAAGTGATATGTTTCTTTTGATGCTCAGTATATATTTTTTTATGATGGACATTGAATTCAGAGGTTTTTTTTCTTGTTATAAAGTAGTTGCCATAGCTTGTCCTTTAATGACAAGGTCAGTGTGCATTACCAAACTCAGTCTTTAGGTTTGTTGGTTGATGAAAGTAACAACACCAACTGTGTATGCTTTGCTGTCGTGCAGAATCAACTACAATGGACCTGTTGACAAAGTATTGGCTGCTGCCAAATCAGCCACCTACAACTACAGTACAATAAGACCCACGGGCCAAGAGAGAATTTGATTGTGAAGCATCTCATGGTAGTTTTTCTGTTTGATATTTTTCCTTTTTAAAAGCAATTAGAAGGAGCACTGTATCACAGTCATCATTCTACCAAATAATAAAGTGGAATAGTTGTATGCCTTTGTCTTATGTAGGTATTCACTTGAATTAAGGCCACTAAGATTTAAATTTACAAAAGCTCCCTCATTTTGAAAACTCATTGTTGACAGGTATGTTTTGGACATCTCATTTAAATCTCCATTTAAATATATCAGGAAATAATTTCAGATACTAAATTTATTTTAGATATTTTAAAATGATTGAGATATTGTTAAATGTTAAGAGATCTATAAATTAATTTAAAGATATCTTCAAATATTTGTAGTATCGGGACATAATTTAGAGAGATCTTAAAATATTTAGATAGATCTATACATTTATTAGAGATCTCTAAATGATAATTTGGCTTGCCACACAGGAATGAGGCCCTGCATCCTCAACACCCTGCGATCTCTCATTTCTTTACATGATTACCCAGAGCCATGGCTGTAACTAGCTATGAGGACACCGAGGTTGTGTCCTCGGTTGTTTTTTTGCATCATCAATGCTGATGCTCATGTATAAATTCTGGTAAAGTACAACATACTACTTAATTTTCTCTGTTGGTTTGCTGTGTAACATAGATTTGGAGGTCGAATAGTAAATACCAAGCAGTCATATAAATACTGCCAGCTATAGCTTGAAACCTGAGTTTGACCTCGGTAGAATGTCAGCTCTGCTCACGACACTGCCCAGAACACAAACCAGTAACTCAGCAGTGATACGGCTGATCGTTCGTTTAAGAACAAGCAGTTCTATTACTTGAGCCATTCTGCCGTGTAACTGTATTCATGCAACACATGCAAATCTGGCATTAAAAGCTGGTCATGGGAAGGCTGAGGTGAGGTGAGGTATACCACACGATCATCATTAAAAATATATTTAAGTTAATAAAAGCAAACTTACTTGGAAGGGATCCAATTTTTTTTTTTACTATTTATTACTACAGTACACCCTCGCTATAACGCTGTTCATTATAACGAACCTGTTACTATTTATTACTACAGTACACCCTCGCTATAACGCTGTTCATTATAACGAACCTGGCCCGTGGACCCCAAATTAATAAAACCAAAAAAGATAATAAACAAACACTGTCAACATCCCAGTCTGTACGCACGGGATGCCACCTCCACAGTGAAGTCTGCTCTTGTCTTTTGCAACAAAGCTGGAAACTTATTGTTTTGAAAAAGAGTAGTAACAAGGCATATCTCTCACGAATATAGGTTGTAAAAAAGCACTCTGTTTTTTGGCTTGTTCAGCAACCATGCGGCAAAGCAAAATTGATTAAATACAATAAACAAAAGAAAACTTGAGGATATGATTAACTTTTCATGGCAAACCTTTCATGGTCGGGTTGATTTGGAATAAAAGCTCAGTTTGGGATTCCTGCATGTTGGATTGAGAGTTGGTGCACTTTGAAATGATTCATGTCAGATTGATTTTGAATAAAAGTTTAGCTTCAGTTCAGGATTTCTGCTTTTTGTACTGCCTAATTCTTTAACGAATTGGATAAAGCAAAGGCAGAATACTGCATACATGAGATGAACAGGTACATGTAATTTTACTTCACAATATCATCTCATTAATTTACTCCAACAGTTTATCGTTCATTTTGATTGTCTTTCGCTATAACGAACCCCTCTATATAACGAACAAAAGGCTTGGACCCCAACAGGTTCGTTATAGCGAGGGTGTACTGTATTTTTTTTAAATAAATATTTTTTATATATTTTTTGCAGTGCTCAGGGATTTCTGCAGACAATTGTGCTTGAAATCCATTTTCTCCCTACAGGATTGGGCTAAAGTGAAATCATTTTAGCTGCTTTGCCCAGAGCTTGTGCACATGCACTCTCCCAGCCTCCAGACTCCATAAAGAGGATCAGCATGTGAGACAAATTCTGCATTTGTGAAAAAATTTAACCAAACTTTTAAAACTGACAAATTCATAGAATGATTTAGTTAGCTCTGACTTGCTGACTTCAATCACAATCAAAACTTCCTTTTAAAGTTATGTTTTTACTGTAAACTAAAATTTAGATAAGCAAAAAAAAAAGTCAAACTTCCTAGCCACAGACACTAACCAGTGAATCTGAAAATATGCAGGCCACAGATCAGACAAACAAGTCTGAAAGTCATAACTTATCTGCTGTGCAAACAACTGTCGGTCATAAAATTCACAAGAGACCACAACAACATAAAATGCATTTCACAAAAGTGACTTTTTTCTATAGTTAATTAAGATGAAAGACGGAAGATCAATAAAATCACAACCAGATTTTGAAAAGCAATCCATTCGATTGGATATTGCTAATTTCAAACTTCTTATCAGCAGTGCGTTTGGTACATGAAATGATCCTCTCCTTGGATTTTGAAAAATATCCCTAAGAACCATCATTATCAGTTCTTCATTGGACACCACCAGATGACCCTCTCTTCAGATACTTAAATATCCAAAGAACTACCTGTAACAGGGGAACGAACTCAACTTGCTGACAGTGGTAACTAACCCTTTAACTTCTACCCGCTTTGAACTCTGCATCCTAAAAAAGCTGCTTTGGTAACCATTGATAATGGAGAACAAGTACAATCACTGAACAAGTACAATCCAGAGTTTCTACAAGAACCCTATCAGCAATTACTCCTACAGAGCCACCAGGACAATGCAACAGGGACATAAAACACTTGTCTTCAACATGACAAAACACAGGGAAAGGCATCACTTCATTATCATAATTGACAAGTTTATGGTGCATTCACAGCTCCAGACTGCGACTAAAATGTTTTTTTGGTAACTTTGGGGGGGGGGGGGGGGGGGGGGGGGGGTAGGCGCCATTGGCACCTTAAGAAATGCTGCCTGTCCCTTTAAAAACGTGTCAGTATTTATTGTAAAGAAAAAAAGAATTGTGCAAAAATACAAATTTAGCTTAAAATGAACAGTTGCATTCAAGTAATTTAGAATACACTTAAAGGACATTGTGTTTCACACGGGGAGTGGGTAAAAGCCAGAACAAACAAAACTACCTGGACCAGGCATTAAAAGGGGTCTGATCATCTTAAATCCTACACCAAATGATTACTTTTCTAGAGTTTCTATCCTGCAATTCTGGTGGAGGTGGAGATCAAACGTACTTCACCAGCAGGGCATCGCCCCATTTGTCCTCCTTTCCCACAGTCAACCAGAAATTGTCCCAATACTGAATTCATTCTGTGGACTAAATTCTAAAACCTTTTCTAATTCTTAGTCCGTTAATTTATCTCGAAATAAAATGTTCCAACATTACATATTCAAGTACACACAAAAAAAAAAACCTTGTACATTAGCTACTAGTAGAAGCAAACGCGTCTTTCTTTTATTTATTTAATGCTGACGCTTAACACGTGTTATGTCAGGCTTAAACCCGTTATTTGCATATTAAACGGAAGGACCCTAATTAATTATGCAGTGGTTGTAATAGCAACATTCTACAGTAATCTTATTCTGTTTGAAAATGTTGCCAATTGT
The DNA here is from genome assembly GCF_902713425.1 of Acipenser ruthenus. NCBI lineage: Eukaryota > Metazoa > Chordata > Actinopteri > Acipenseriformes > Acipenseridae > Acipenser > Acipenser ruthenus. The sequence continues at coordinate 42,805,680 of NC_081191.1, read as the reverse complement.
ATTGCCTTGTTTTTAGCTAATGTTAAGATCTCTGCATGAGTTCCTCTGTAATGACTGTACACAGCAGCTTCTGCAGCTTTTGCGAACCAGTCGTGAAACAGCTTCTGGGAGGCATGGCACTGGTGAACTTTGATTGTGTGAACTGAAATAAAATAATGTATACAGCAAGTGCTAAAAGAAGTAATCCAGACTTGAGTAACATTGAAATTAGAAAGGTAATTTAACATTATGATGAATATAAAGACATACTAAATGTTAAGCAGAACAATACAGTGACTAATAAGAAAAGGTAAGATACTTGGAGTTGGAAAGGAGTTATTTTTTTAACTCTGGACTGCAGTTCAATGTAAAACTGACTTTCTGTGAATGGATGGAGTAACGTCAACATTTACACTGACCATTAAAAGTACAACCAGGTATCCTTGTTTTCAATTATTTACAGGTTATTGAATAAACAAAGTAACTTGACTTAGATTCATCTGATGTCAGTACTTGATGGCTAGTTGTAATTAGTAATGTTAAACTTTTGTAATGTTGTAATGTATTTTCTATTATTTTGGTCAAATTACAATGTTTACGCTATTAAGATTATTTTATAAATATTATTTGTTAGAATTAAACAGATGTAGAATATTTAGGTTGTTATATGATTAGGTGTTATTTTATTCTGAATGCACTACAGCAAAAATTATTATTTGGTGGTTTGCGCGATATTATGCTACTGTTGCTTTAATTGGAAGAGATACGCGCTGTGACGTTGCTGCTCATTGAGGTCTGTATTTTAATTCAGTAAACAAAAGGAAAAACTTGTGCCTAAGGAAATAGGGTATTGAACGAAGAAATCTCGTCTTGGACATTGTTTGTGAACCCGGCTAAACTTTACTGGCTTACACTGTCATGCTGTCTGCTTGCACACACGCACTTGCCTTTTATTCTTGGGAGCGTAAGGGACCAGAGTTCGGGTAATCGAATACACAAAATTGTTGCACCCTGTGTGTATTCAGATAGGAAACTATTCGACATTCCCATGAAAATAATAAACATGTGACTGTAAAACCTGTCGTTATGTTTTTGTGAAAGACAGCCACAAAACTGGTACATCATCTCAGGTGTAGCTCCCTTTCAACTGGTGGCACGAAAGGAATAGACAGATACTTTATATTATAGTAAAGTAAGTAGAGATAGTTCATATGTTACAAAGTTAAAATATATCCAGACCACTAGAGAAAGCTACCACGCTGTATAGCCTACTGTGTAAACTCAATCTGTGGAGAATGGTAGAGATAATCTAATGTGAGAGAGTGAGAGTCGTTGACGCTGGCAGTAGGACAACCACTTGCGGGTTTGGGTCGGGTTGCAGGTCTTAAAGCGGGTCGGTTCGCGGGTAAGATGACGGTGTTGCAGCGGGTCCGGGTCGTAAAAATCGGACTCGCGCACAGGCTACTTTGTAATTTTTAACTGGCATATACCATGTGGTGAGGTGTCCCAGTTTAGCCTGGACAGTCCCGGTTTTCCATCAAAGGTCCCGGTGTCCCGACATTTTGCTCAGAATCTTTAAAAAGTCCCGGTTTTCAGCCACTTCATGTAGTGCGACACACTAAATACCTTTGTCAAAATAAGGTAACAACCGTAAACAAAATAACCTAAAAAAACAAGGTAGCAGGGTAATCAGTAACAATATTTTTATAAAGCGCCATGCGCTTTCATAGTATTATATATATATATTTTACATATGAATCTACACTTGTTTTACCGTAATTTCGTAGCTGTTCAGTTCTGGCGGGATTTAGCCCACACACTGTGCAGAGCAGCGAGAGTTTGCAAGCACCCGAATCCACTACAGTAAACCACATTAACAACGTCAATAAACAGAGCCGTCCTGACACAGTGAGTAAACAAAGAAAGAAAAATGCCAAAACGTAAATGTATGCTTAATGATTTAATGTATTATTATGATGATGATGATGATGAACTCAAAGTAAAAGTAGCAATACGTATATAACACAATGTGGCTACTTAAACTGATTAGCCACAAATTATACACGCAGGAGTGTACTGAAATGAGCTAGCTTCTTATATATATATATATATATATATATATATATATATATATATATATATATATATATATATATACAAACCTTATCAATTATTTAGCAATATGTCCCGGTTTTGAGGTTTGAGGTTACCCTAATCTACTTGGCAGTACCTCGGGAAGATTTTGGACAATGATCTGATCTTAATTATTAAAGTGGCATTTCAAATCATAAAATAAAAATAAAACAAGAACATTGGTTAGTTTAAAATTATATAATTTGCAGCTTGAATTACGAACCCATCAATTCATTTGTGTTTACTACAGTAAAGTCATATGTTGATCATGACACACTTCAGTTTTCTTTACATCAGCCAAACAGTGATCTTACATATACGTTTTATTTTGCGGACTGTACAATAACTGCGCGGGCCTGCGGGTTTTAAAGTCAATTTGCGTGTCACTTGGGTGGCCTACATTTCTTTGTGTTTTACTACCACAGTGATGATAAAGCTCCATTTTCTACGCGTTGCGCTTCATAGCCTCCGTTAAAAGACACTGGTGATTACGGGCACGTAGTAACTTGACTGTTCAAAATAAGACGCAACAGTTGTTCAAAGAAAAATGTATTTGGTAATCCATGGGTTAATATTGTCGCCGATTTGATGACGGTTCAACCCTCAAGCAAAAACAACTATGTATGACGTAATCGGCCGAGAAAAAGGACCAATTTTATCCTGCCCATCTCGTTTTTGGCGTTCACTGTAAATGCCAGAATATAATATAATTCTGCAAAGTAAGCATGCGACGCTGCCGTTTTTAATACATTTTAATTTAAACTGAGTGTGTCACGTTTATTTAACTGTGTTTTTAAATTGTATTCATATACAGTAATGTACGTGCAGTTCGTTACTCTAGCCCAGTACTAAAAATACAGGCGCCTGTACGAAGTGGCACTCGGCTTGGTTAGAGGTCTTTCTCGTTTCCACGCGTGTTCGCAGAAAAAGAAAAACAGAAAGAACAGGGACCTACCTGCCTGTCCTCTTGAAAAGGAGTATCACCTGTGTAAGTGGTTGTGGAATGCAGGATCGACAGAAATATAGTATATCACATGCGTGTGTGCGTGGACCTCGCTGCTTGGTATTGCTGCAGCAGCAGCAGCAGCTTACTTTTGCAGTTGTATTACCCCACGGTCGCGTTCTGAATATGTGCAAGTACAATGTATTATTATATCTAGTTTCTTGTCTAGTATCTGTAGGTCTTGTCTATTCTAGTGCGAGTACGACTGGTATTGTTCTAAAAACAACTGTACAGTAAGCTTACAGAAGTTGTTGCAGGCAAAATACATTGTGAGATTTAAGTTATAGAAATGCCACTTTGATGTATTATTTAGAATGGGAAATAATCGGTATGACCGGAAGTGAAAGTGTGAGCCATATGCATTGCCTTTAAAATATTTTCAACCTAATAGAATAACCATTTTTGGGTAAGAAAAGGCTTTGAAGATTATTGTAACCTTCTACAGTTGCAAGAGTGTTCCAGCTGTGTGACGAAGCAGCAAATGGTTCTCAAGTGGTATAATTAACTTTTGTAAACTGTTAACTGTTTTTACCTTCATATTTTGTATCCTACTTGCCAATAATTGTATGTGAAAGATTTACTATGCTTTTAAAAATAAGATATATTCTTAATTAAAAAAGAAATAACAAACAACTGGGAATGTTATGTCCGTGGGCTCCTAAGATGTTCATATCTAGTACAAATTTGGAACTGGAGCAAAAGCTAAGTAAATTGTTGAAAATTTAATTTGATGAATGTGTTTTAAAGAACTGTTTAACATTATAACACTGTTTTTTTTCTTCAGTACTGTGAATTTCAAAATGAGCAAAAAGAGAAAAAGGCAGGATGATTTTCAGAAGGTGAAACTCAAGGTTGGCAAGAAGAAGCCGAAGCCGGACAATGCTACGAACGTTAACTTCAAGACCAAGGGCATCCACCTTCCTGACCAGCTTAAGAGGGACGGGGCGCTGCCAACCAACCACAGACAGCTCAATGTGAAGGTGAGGCCGTTTTATCGGGAGCTGCAGAGCTCTGTGAGACGAGATCTAATCTCGGAGCGTTTTTTTTCTTCTTCATGACAGTCTGTATGGATTTGGAGTTTGTTTTGACGAGATTAGTATTTGTTTATTTAGGTGACGCCTTATTCAAGGTGTTTTACAAGTCTAGGGTGTGTGAACTATGCATCAGCTGCAGCGTCACTTACAACGCACAAGGTGTTTTAAGTGATTTGCTCAGGGTCACACAATGCTGAGCTCGGATTTGAACTGGGGACCTCCTGGCTACAAGCCCTTTTCTTTAACCACTGGACCACACAGCCTTCTATAAGCCACAGAATAAGCCACAGAATTGCCCTGCATTTCAAATATAATGATTGATGCAGTCCAGGTGGATCCTAGGCATACTGTTCTGTTGCCACTGCCTAGTTAAGCCACAATAATTATTATTATTTTTTTTTTTTTTAATAAATTTAGTCGTTGCCAATTATTTTTATTATTTTCTCCCCAATTTGGAAATGGCCAATTATTTTTAGGCTCAGCTCACCGCTACCACCCCTGCGCTGACTCAGGAGGGCGAAGACGGACACACGCTGTCCTCCGAAGCGTGTGCCGTCAGCCGACCGCTTTTTTTCACACTGCGGACTCACCATGCAGCCACCCAAGAGCTACAGCGTCGGAGGACAACGCAGCTCTTGGGCAGCTTACAGGCAAGCCCGCAGGCGCCCGGCCAGACTACAGGGGTCGCTGGTGCGCAGTGAGCCGAGGACTCCCTGGCCGACTTAGCCCTCCCTCCCCCTGGGCGGCGCTCGGCCAATTGATCGCCGCCCCCTGGAAGCTCCCGTCCTCGGTCGGCAAAGGAATAGCCTGGACTCGAACTCGAGACGTCTAGACTATAGAGCGCATCCTGCACTCAACGTGGGGCGCCTTTACTGGATGCTCCACTCGGGAGCCCCTAGCCGCAAGAATTTCTTTCTGTCGGATTGTGACTAGGTTAGACTCTGCAACATTTAACAAAAAAAAGATTACATGCCATGAGTAGTCAACATTTCTCTGAAATACCTAATATAGAGTAGTAGTATATAAAATCTAAAATAATGTTTTAATAATACATTTAAACCTTTGTGTACATCCAAATAAAAATAAAAAATTCTCCTGTCTCTATCTGTCTATATAGGGCTGCAACAAAGGGTACATTTTGACCTTCGAAGGTTCAGAACACATTACTGAAGGAAGGTTCGAACCTTCGATGGTACTAATGCATAATGGTACGATGCTACATTGCATAATTTACTGGTGACATCACCATAGCGATTTGTTTTATATTTGATTAAAAACCCTATTTTACAGGTAAGCCATATAAATGGAATAAAACATTCGTGTGTAGTTTAAAAATATGTTATGTAGAACAGTAATCATGTTTTTATAATTAAAATTAAAATACATGTTTATGTAATTGATGTTGTTTGTGATATACTGTATACAGTAAACTTGCATTGCAGCAGAACAAACTGCAGCGGACGTAGACAAAACAAAGCTTTATTTAGTAGTCACTGTTCCAAGCAGGTTCGGTCAGTCACATTTTACTACTACTAAAAATAGAAATAATAATAATAGGAACTTGTGCTTGTCAAGTGACCCCGGGGATTGGTTGTGCCTCCATGATACATCAACAGTCGCTTGCACGGTTTGCATTCAACTTTCTTTTTTGGTTGTCTGGGCATTTAACAAAAAAATCCCAAACAGCAGAGCAAGACATTTCTTTCAATACAGCTTACGCTATACAACGCTTTGCTGTCGAGATGGATAATGAAGAAATTAAAGGTTTGCTTATGGATAACACAAGCTGGAGGGGGGAGTGGCGGATGGTGTTCAGTTTTCTAAATTAAAATTATTAGTGTTAACATATATTTTGTATGTTTCAAACATATAGCACTTCTCTTACACTGTATTGTACACTAGATATTCAGTACTTATTTTACTGAAGCACTACAACCGCTATAGGTACCGCCCCAGTGCTTTGGATACTATACCCAGCTCCATACACGGCAGCGGCGCCATATATAGTTGCAACGTTTAACGATTTGGTAGGATTTTAATACCACAACTTTTAAGTAATATGAATTATACAAATGAAAAGATTTAATTTTGCATGTGACTGTCATTTTATGTGTGATTTATAGTATTCACACATTGTCAAACGATTTCTGTTAACAGAGAAAAACAAAAAAAACTAGAAAAAGGACGCAAATGCCGCCTGACGAACCTTCGAAGGTATAAAACTACCTTTGAATTCCTGGCTAGCGAATGAACCTTCGAGCACAGCCCTAAAACTAATAGAACACTAGTCTGGATGAAGCTGAAAGTGAACTTTAAATTTATCTCATTCTACCATTAGAGTGCCTTTTGCATCCCAAGACCATATTTTGGATAAAACAACTGATTTTACTCAAACTAATTGATGCATAATAAAGTAGTATGTAATTCCTATTCACATGCTTTGGAAAAAATACACTATAAAGCATTTAAAGTGAAAATCATGCTTATTTTTTTTTAATCAAAATGCCACATCTAGCAATGACCCTATTCATCTTTTTTACAAAGCCATTAAGAAAACTCTCCACTAAATCCTAATAAATGTATAACATTTTACCATTATAACAGATAACAAGTCCATTGTTTCTTAACTATACAGTTACACAATCAATACATTATTATTATTATTATTATTATTATTATTATTATTATTATTATTATTATTATTATTATTATTATTATTTATTTCTTAGCAGACGCCCTTATCCAGGGCGACTTACAGTCGTAAACAAAAATACATTTTAAGAATAACAGTACAAGTAATAATACAATTAAGAGCAAGATAAATACATACATACAATGACTTTATTTAGTACTCTCACTAAATCCACTGTCAACCCTGTTAGAAGGAGAACTCCACTTGCAAAATAATGGATTATCCCAGAAATCACATGATCTTCAACATGTGGCCTTATCAAGGAAAAAGATACATGAAAACACCTGCAAGCATGTATATATATTGTAAAGCTAATTTGTGTTGGGGTACATAGGGTACCTTATAAGTAGGGGTCTACTTAAATCGCGGTAAATTTACGTATTTTTCACGGGTATGTTGTGGAATAAAATTAGGATTTCATGGACATTTCGCAGACCTGTTTAAACATTAAATAAACCTAAGTAGACAGTATTTCAGAATACTATAAAGCCTAAAAATAGTGGTACTCCCTTCCTTACTAAAACAGAGTGCTGGCATTTGTTAAAGGCAAGCATGCAGCATCCCCCTGCAGTTGACTTGCCCATACATTGAGACTGCACGTTCTGCATCCGCTGGATTGGTTGGAAGTTAAGGCAAAGCTTTGCCAAGTTATACAGATGTGGAAATCGATTAGAAACTCGGTTACACAAGGGCATCTGGCATACTTTAATAAAGGCAATGTATGCAGCACATTTGTTGTCATATAATTTGTCCCATCCAATAATTTATTTTATTAGTACCGAGTAAAAACACAGAGAACGTGGCTATTCGGGTCTAAAATTCCAACTGCGTTTAAAAAGCAAGCAGCAGGTTGAAACGAGGTGGCTGTGCTGGATCGTTTTAGTACTGATTTAACTTGCAGACAGGAATACTTCTTGTCTGGGCTGACTTTCCAGTTTGGTTTCTGAAAGCTGTTTATTTTATTCTGTTCAGCAGCCTCTGTAGTAGCCTTTTGTTTAATGTGTGATTCTTAAGATAAATAGCGATCGATCGTATTTTCTCCAAAGACACATTAAGATATGCAAAACAATTACCTCAGTCTGCATGTACAGTTTCTTTGGGAAATATCTTGAAATGATCATCAGCCGAAATATACATTGCTTTTTTAAATCGTCCATTTCTGGTATTTTACCTCCAATGCTGAAAACTAGATTTTAGCAACCTAAATCAAAACAATGCAGCCCCAACTTTGTCCCGCCCCCTCCTGCACAGTACAGATCACATAAAAGCAGTAAAGACGCACTGATAGGCTGATTAAAACTTTGTCATTTGAATAGTAAACAAGAACGTTAACTGCTTTGAATAATTTCTTTTGTAAATGTTACTTGTGGACGTTTTTTGTTTGTTTGTTTTTTGCTTAAGTGCAATGCACACGGGACAGCGAAGGAATCAAAAAGGGCTACCTACAGAAGGAAGATACGTAGTTTGCATCGCTTGCATTGTGCAGTAGTACATTTAAACAAGTTTTGTTTTCTCTCCGTACTTGTTTGTATGCATTGGCCCCTAAGAGGTGAATTTCGCGGGGACCCCTCAATTTCACGATTTCCGCGAAATCGCGATTTAGGTAGACCCCTACTTATAAGTGTCAACCGTGTTACATGAAGTAAATCAGAAAACTTTACCAGCAGCACAACCTGTGCTCCCGTTCTCTTTACCTCATAGGACATAAAGGCCAAATTGTGTTATACATGTCATCCATGTTACTGGTCAACTCTGTTACATGTTCAGAGTAGCAGAGTTGACTGAAGGTAACATTGGCCTTTTTAAATAAACATATACCAGTTATTGCTAATTGTTTTATTACATATACAATTTGAATTGAATTTGAAAGTAACACCTCCAAGCATGCATTTATTGAATTTTAGCATAAATTATTAGACAAAGAGAAGGAGAAGTGATAGATTTTATTGGACTAACTAAACAATAATTCACCTATTAACAAATAAAAATTATTATAAGTTAATTTAAATGGCTATGTACACTATAAATAGGGGCTTCCTGTTTTCAGCATTTAAAAAAAAATACAAATTGGCAGGTACTTATTGGCACTTATTTTCAGGACCATGAAACAGATACAAATCAGTTAAAACAACCCTCCTACACATGTTCCACAATAGAAACAGGTACAAATAGGTTAAAACAACCCTTCTTCCCACATTCTACAATAGAAACAGGTACACATCAGTATACGTAAACAACTTAAGCAGTAATGTAATATTAACATTACAAACATCAATAAAACAAAAAGCGTTATATTCGCAGCTTGCGAGACTAGTAGAAGGCATTTACTCGCTTGACCTCAAGCCAGCCCAAATGAAGGAATCGTGGAAAACAAATGCTGCACTGCATAGTCAGCGTGTCAGATTTGTTGAAATTAACTTTGTCCATCCAAGTTAAAGTAACGTCCGACTTTAAAAACAACAAAACTTCCTTTTCACCAACACAGTTTTAAAATGAATAAAGTCTGCTTTGATTGTGGTAAATGCACAGGTACTTTCCAAGCTTGCAGCAGACATTGAGGCTCGTTCTGGACGTTTTTTAAAAATAAATGCTGATAACTTGAACATTAAATTTGGCAGATATTTATCCTGAAATCTTTTTTTTTTTTTTTACCGAAAACCAGAACCCCAAACTATTATATATATATATATATATATATATATATATATACATATACATATACATACAGTGCCTTGCAAAAGTATTCAGACCCCTGACCAATTCTCTCATATTACTGAATTAGAAATAGAACATTTAAATTTCTTCCTTTCTGATATTTTATTTTAAAACACTGAAACTCAAAATCAATTATTGTAAGGTGACATTGGTTTTATGTTGGGAAATGTTTTTAAGAAAAATAAAAAACTGAAATATCTTGCTTGCATAAGTATTCAACCCCTGTGCTGTGGAAGCTCCCAGTTTACACCGATGAAAGAAATTGCCCTAACGAGGACACAATTACCTTACCATTAGCCTCCACCTCTGAACCATTAAAGTTGCTGTCACATTTTCTGGATAAAAAACCCACTGTTGAAGGATCATTGGTCAGGCTGTGAATCTGAAGGAAAATGAAGACCAAAGAGCATTCTACAGAACTTAGAGATAAAGTAATACAAATGCATAGATTAGGGAAAGGGTACAAAATAAATAGTGTTTGGATATCCCAATGAGCACAGTTAGATCAATAATCAGGAAGTGGAAGCTGCGTCACACCACCCAGGCACTGCCAAGAAAAGGTCGTCCCTCAAAACTCAGCGCTCAAACAAGAAGGAGATTTGTGAGAGAAGCCACAGAGAGGCCAACAATCACTTTGAAGGAGCTACAGAGTTCAGTGGCTGGGAGTGGAGTAATGGTGCACCAGTCAACCATATCAAGAGCTCTGCATAACACTGGCCTGTATGGGAGGGTGGCAAGAAAGAAGCCGTTACTCAAAAAGTACCATCTGAAAGCACGTCTGGAGTTTGCCAGAAAGCATGAGAGTGACCCAGCTGCGATGTAGGAAAAGGTTTTGTGGTCAGATGAGACCAAGATAGAGCTTTTTGGCCAAAACTCAAAGCACTATGTGTGGCGCAAACCTAACACTGCCCATGCCTCAAGACACACCATCCCTACAGTGAAGTATGGTGGTGGCAGCATCATGCTGTGGGGATGCTTCTCATCAGCAGGGACTGGGCATCTTGTTAAAATTGAAGGAAGAATGGATGGAGCAAAATACAGGGAAATACTGCAAGAGAACCTGCTTCAGTCCGCTAAAAACTGAAGCTTGGGAGGAAATTCACCTTTCAGCAGGACAATGATCCCAAGCACAAGGCCAAAGCAACATTGGAGTGGCTCAAGAACAAAAAGGTGAATGTCCTACGTGGCCCAGTCAAAGTCCTGATCTCAATCCCATTGAGAATCTGTGGCACTATTTGAAAATTGCGGTCCACAAGCGTCGTCCAACCAACCTGAACAACCTGTAGCAAATCTGCCAAAATCACTCAGACACTGTGTGCAAAGCTGGTACATACTTACCCCAAAAGACTTAAAGCTGTTATAGCAGCGAAAGGTGGCTCTACCAAATATTAATGTGTGGGGGTTGAATACTTATGCAAGCAAGATATTTCAGTTTTTTATTTTTCTTAAAAATATTTCCCAACATAAAACCAATGTCACCTTACAATAATTGATTTTGAGTTTCAGCGTTTTAAAATAAAATATCAAACAGAACGAAATTTCAATGTACCATTTGTAATTCAGTAATATGAGAGAATAATAATACATATGATGATCGGTAACTGGCATTGAACAAGCGTTGAATTGACAACAGAACTGGCAGAAGACACAGGTGTCGTTGTCCATCAAATCAAGAGTATGAAGGTCACGCTTGAAATCTGAACTTAAAGGATGTGTTGCAGTAAGAATAGCTCTGTTAAGAAAGGGGGACAAGACTAAAAGGCTAAAATATGCACAAGAACACAGAAATTGGACTGTGGAACAATGGTCAATGGTCATCGATCATGTTGATGGATGGACGGACAACGACACCTGTGCCTTCTGCCAGTTCTGTTGTCAATTCAATGCTTGTTTTCTTTCTATTCCTTTAGTATATTATCTTCAAGTATTGCTCATCCTTGTTGGACAGCTTTTTAGGTCTTCCAGTCCTGGGTTTGTCAATTACAGATGATGTTTCTTTGTACTTGTTGATTATGCTTCGGATACCACACCTTGAAAATCAAGTGATGCGAGCTATTTCATTCAATGTTCTTCCTTCTTTATGCAAGTCAAGGTTGTTATAATAGTAGAAAACACTAGTGGAGGCTTTGAGTAATTTATTGATGCTCATAATGCATCAGAGTAGAAAAATGCAACATGTCTTATTGTTTTCCAATTTCTTTTAGGACCTCCTGACCCAGATGCATCACTACAGCCCGGGGGTGAAGCTTTCTGCTCTGACGGGGCTGAAGGACCTCCTGTCCCAGCATGCCTCGGTGCTGGACACCCACCTCTCCAGCATCCTGAGCGAGGTGGCGGCCGTCTTCACAGACAAAGACCCTCCGGTGCGGGCGGCTGCCATCCGCCTCCTGCAGTTCCTAGGGCCCCGCGTAGCCCCTGAGCACATCGCCCCCTTCTTCCCGCTGGTGAGTGCCCACCTATCCAGCGCCATGACCCACATCGTCGATGGCATACAGGAGGACGCACTTAAGGTACTGGATGTACTGCTGGAGCACTACCCTCAGCTGCTCACTGGCCGTAGCACCGTTCTGCTCAAGAACTTTGTGGAGCTAATCTCACACCAGAGGCTCTCCAAAGCCCTGAAGGGGGGGCGGGTGGGGAAGAGCCCCAGCTGGATGCTGTCGGTCAGCCCTGGCCGCAGGCTTACCTCTCAGCAGTGGAGACTCAGTGTGCTTCTCAGGCTGAGCAAGTACCTCCAGGCTTTGGCGGAGGAGCAGGGTGGAGCTGGGGAGGACGGGCGACAGGTCCCCTCGGATGAAAGGGAGAAGGGGAAGGCCGGCTCCGGGTTTGTCACTATGCTGGAGGTCACCTGGGACGAGCACAGCTTCGGGACGAAAGGAATCCAGGTGTACGAGAACTCCGGGGCTCAGCCCTCTGTTCGGTCCTGCTTCCGTCTCAGGTACGATCACAGAGGGGATACAATCCAGCTTGACAAAGAATTACTTCTTGGGATCTATATGGCCCCCCCCACTGTCCCCCAGCACTGCATCCAGGATGAACAGTGTATGTTAAGGTTCTTTTGGGATTCTTGGGAGAATCATGTAGTGGTGTGATTAATAAGAAGACAGTGATTGAGTAGCAGGTAATCACATTGGGATGTATTTTCCACTGTGCTGTAATAAGGCACAACGTATTACATTTAACCCTTTGCGGTCCATTTATTAATCGCGCGTCAGGCACGCCAGGTCTAATTAATTTTCACACACGCAGTTAATTTTATACGCGCTGTTTAAAAGTATTTTTTTTCACAGTCAAACGGGTTTAAATGGCCCTGCATATCAACAAAGCACACACTAGGCATCTCCAGCCCCTCCCCAGCCTTTTGTTTGCTATAGCGTTCAGCTGTGTAAGAAATAAATAATAATAATAATAATAGTCGTAAATACCGATCGATCATCTCCAGATCACTCGTTTTATCACCAAACTCCTCAATTTTTTTTTTTCCCGACTTGTCTCGGCTCCTGTCGCTACCACTCGGCAATTGAATGGTTTTCTCGGCTTTTTCCGGAGAAAAAACGACTAAACACCCGTTTATTGCGTTGCTATAATGATGTCGGACCCAGTCCGACAAAGGACCTGTGAGGAATAATTGCAATGTCGGACCCAGTCTGACAATGGACCGCAAAGGGTTAATAAGGTAAAAAAAAAAAAAAAAAGATTATTTTTTTAGATTTACTCTTAAATGACATTTCATATTGTATGTCACTTAAACTAGAATAGTTAGCATAAATGAATGGACATTTTTAACACAGCTTAATAAGCAGAAATTCCAGCCCATTGTGTCTTAGTCGTGTAATTTGGTGACTTCCCAATGACTCCTGTAATCAGGAAATCGCAGGCACACAGGACACAAATCTCTGAACAGTTCGGTATAGGAATTGAATGACCCCTTATCCTGTACCCAGTCCTTTTATGTAGAACCATCTTGTGATCAGGCCTATGTTTTCTTTTAACTGTTACATTAGCGTGACCCAAACCCAAACAGTAACATCACCTGAGTCTGGTTAACCCGGGTCCCAGTGACCCACCTCAGGATGTGAGTGGACGTGCTTTGACCCAGGCTGAGCGAGACAAAATGCTTGTTTTTTGAGACACACCATGAGCCAGATTGCAGCAGGGATGAAGAAATATTTGTTCTAATCAACATTTCAGAGATGACAAATCTCAGCTAATTGGCGGATTTCCGCTTTCACTCAGTCCCCTAGGGCAACTGATGTGATTAATGCAGATCCAGGGGAAATAAAAAAAAAAATTCTTTTTTATTTATTTATTTATTTATTTATTTATTTATTTATTTAACCTATTAACACATTTATGACAGTTGGTGTTTTTTTGTTTGTTTTTTCATTACGTACCCCATTGCATTGGTACTTACAGACGGCTGTCTTGGCAAGTTGCTATTTCATTGATCCACAAACATGTACAGTACTGTGAGTGAAACAGTTATGGTGCAGTTCTACAGTTCACATTGTCACAGTGCTGGTGAAAAATTAAGATACATATATATATTTCTTTTCTGTTTCACTTGTGGAGTGGGCAGGGTTGATGACGCACGTTGTTGACAGAACCTGTAAATCCCCACTTGCCTGGAATAATCCATAAATTAGGCATGTATAGCTCACCTCCAAACGTGAGCAACGTCTCTGCCTTTATTATAAATGCTTTTCTGTTAAAAATATACTGACGGTACGCTTGCGTCTTATACAACAATAACAAAGTCTGCATTTTTTTTATTGGTCCTGCGACGTACCAGTTATGTGAACCCCTGATTGTGAAAGAGGATACAAGGCGTTGGAAAGCCATATTCTCTGCAGAAAACATGTCGACATAATAAATACAGTAAATACGCAGTAACTACAGCTTTTTCTTTGTGACCTGATGTTGATGGAGACAAACATGGTGATCCAGCGAATTATAAAATACACCCCATGTTTAAACAAGCATCTTTTGAAAAACAAGAAGTTGCCATTCCAATAGAAGACAGTGAAAAATCAAGAGGTCATTTTAAACTTTTTTTATTAACGGAATGTTAAGATTTGTTTTAAGTTGTAGGCAGACTCTCTCTCTCTCTCTCTCTCTCTCTCTCTCTCTCTCTCTCTCTCTCTCTCTCTCTCTCTCTCTCTCTCTCTCTCTCTCTCTCTCTCTCTCTCTCTCTCTCTCTCTCTCTCTCTCTCTCTCTCTCTCTCTCTCTCTCTCTCTCTCTCTCTCTCTCTCTCTCTCTCTCTCTCTCTCTCTCTCTCTCTCTCTCTCTCTCTCTCTCTCTCTCTCTCTCTCTCTCTCTCTCTCTCTCTCTCTCTCTCTCTATATATATATATATATATATATATATATATATATATATATATATACAGTGCCTTGCAAAAGTATTCAGACCCCTGACCAATTCTCTCATATTACTGAATTACAAATGGTACATTGAAATTTCGTTCTGTTTGATATTTTATTTTAAAACACTGAAACTCAAAATCAATTATTGTAAGGTGACATTGGTTTTATGTTGGGAAATATTTTTAAGAAATAAAAACTGAAATATCTTGCTTGCATAAGTATTCAACCCCCACACATTAATATTTGGTAGAGCCACCTTTCGCTGCAATAACAGCTTTAAGTCTTTTAGAGTAATTAGGTACCAGCTTTGCACACAGTGTCGGAGTGATTTTGGCCCATTCTTCTTGGCAGATTTGCTCCAGGTTGTTCAGGTTGGTTGAATGACGCTTGTGGACCGCAATTTTCAAATAGTGCCACAGATTCTCAATGGGATTGAGATCAGGACTTTGACTGGGCCACTGTAGGACATTCACCTTTTTGTTCTTGAGCCACTCCAATGTTGCTTTGGCCTTGTGCTTGGGATCATTGTCCTGCTGAAAGGTGAATTTCCTCCCAAGCTTCAGTTTTTTAGCTGACTGAAGCAGGTTCTCTTGCAGTATTTCCCTGTATTTTGCTCCATCCATTCTTCCTTCAGTTTTAACAAGATGCCCAGTCCCTGCTGATGAGAAGCATCCCCACAGCATGATGCTGCCACCACCATACTTCACTGTAGGGATGGTGTGTCTTGAGGCATGGGCAGTGTTAGGTTTGCGCCACACATAGCGCTTTGAGTTTTGGCCAAAAAGCTCTATCTTGGTCTCATCTGACCACAAAACCTTTTCCCACATGCATTTTCTTGCATTTTCTTACATTTTCTTTCCCATGCTAACATAAAATGAAGCAGAAAATGTCAACTTTTTGCTTAAAATAAACATTTACAATATTAAATGCTTAGTATTGCAAATAGGCCCAAACGAGTGGATGATTAGCTCAAGTTCAAGAGCTCTTGCCTTGTGTGTGCCGCACTGAAAGTATTTTGTGTGACTTCTTTGGTAGGTTCAATGTTTAGGCTGCTGCTTATTATTATTATTATTATTTGTTATTCAAGCTCAAACAGGAAAGGAAGGTGCCACAAAAATAGAAATTAACAAGAACAATTGAAAGTGTACATAATTCTTTTTTGACATTTAACAATTAAAAGGGAGTGACTTTCTGATGTAAACAAGTTGCATTTGAGATCCAAACGAACAAGAACATTAAAAGAAAAGACACGCTGTACAGCATTTATTTAAGAAAAAATAGATTTCACTTGAAACTAAATATATATTTGACCAACTTTATTTGACTGAATACTTGCATCAAGTTTCACAGACCCTATTTTACCGTCCTGACTATACATATTGGTATACATTCTAATTTCAGGTGTAATTTGAATCTTAACTTCATTCAATTTGGGTTCCTGAGCAAAAAATCCAACACGGCCGTGGATCCCAGAATCCTGCCACGTTTCAGCTTTTGTTTTTTACTTCTCCTCACTTTCATCTCCTGAAATTTGGGCTGACGGTTCAATCCAGAGAAGCTTGGATGGAAGCGTCAGTAACAAGCTGCTTCCGGGGCATTGATACGCGCATTGACACCGGGTCCTGTCTGGTAGGTTCTGACCTAGGTAGATCATGCCAGTGTGAAAGGGGCTTTATAAAGCTTAAGAGGTCACTTTCTTCCTGAAAGGGGTGTTTGTCTTGAGCAGATTCACTGGACTACTGAATATACTGTGTTTATGAGCTCTGCCTTGTGTTATTTGCTGTAGGCCTGTGTCGGGGGTCAGTGCTGAAGAGGGGCTGTCCTCGGTGGAGAGTCTGAAGGGCTTTGTGCAGACTCTGGTCCCTCTGCTCCTGGAGTGCTGGGTGGAGGCCAGCCCTGCTGACCAGGCTGCCTCCAGCCCGGGGAACCTTGTGGAGAGTGAAGCCATGCTGCTCATGCACCAGGTGCTCTGGATCATCCAGCTGCTGCGCACACTGGTCCAGCTCCACGACCACTCTCGCAACATGGCAAGTTCACTCCTCCGCTTCCTTTATCTTTTTAGAAACTGGCTAAAATTCCTGTTTCTCGTTTCTGTGTTGCCGTCTGTCGTTTTGTTTAGTTTAGTTGTGTTTAATTTAATTTAAGTGCTAGACACTACTTGAATTTTTTTTTTAAAATGATCGTGCTCCTATTCGTTCATGTGACTTTATAAATGACTGTATCAAAAAAGATGTTGTGCAGAGGAAACCAATACATACATGGCAGAAATACCGTAGATACATACAACATACGTTGTACTGTACTGTGTTCTAATTATTGTAAAAGTGTACGAATTACACTTAGTTTTTTCATCTAATTCAAAATGAAAATGTTTGAATATTGCTTTTACGTTTTCAAATAATATTTAAACAAAGAAAACCCATGTTCATCCCAAACTATTTCATGTCATTATTTATTGTCCACTTCTTTTTTTCCTTATTTAATTTTTATGTCCTGTGTCCTGTTTAGATCAAGAGATCATGTTTTTTGCACATGCTGTGCCTATGTTCAAACATGCATATTACAAGGATATGCATTTTTTATTGTAGCTTTCTATTTCTGTTTAACTAAAGTATAGTAATAATAGTGTTGTTTTTTTCTCGTTGTAACATATTTATTTTTTTTCTCCCCTGTCTAGGATTCTTGGTTTCGAACCAACTACCTGAGTGACTTCAAGCACCATTTCATGAAGAACTTTCCATACTCTCAACTTGACATTCCCAAAAAAAAGAAGAAAGGTGACAGTAAAAGGTATGTGTTTTGAGTCTCTGTGTTTTTTGTTTAAACCCTTTTTACAGTATTTTTTGTTTTCTGTTTTGCCGCTTGAACTTGTATATAGGTCAGTCCTTGCTTGGAATGTATCCAGAGGCAACAGTCACTATGTTTGGA
Source organism: Acipenser ruthenus (assembly GCF_902713425.1). Taxonomy (NCBI): domain Eukaryota; kingdom Metazoa; phylum Chordata; class Actinopteri; order Acipenseriformes; family Acipenseridae; genus Acipenser; species Acipenser ruthenus. The sequence goes on along the minus strand of NC_081191.1, from coordinate 42,787,829 downwards.
ATAATATGCAATATAATTAGGGCTGCAAGGGTTTAAACGGTAAACGTGGATTAAAAATATTTTTGTTTAAAATTTGTATTATACGTTTAAACGCAACTTAACAGTAAAATATATTATCAAAGATATGTTTCCCTTTCTTTCACGTGATCACTCTAAATATGTCTTGCATAAATTAAGGACAGACCAGTTTCCTGCGTTGTTGTGTATCTCCAAAGATATTATATTCTCTTTGGTATCTCCTCACTCAGGCCAAAAAAACAGTCACCGTAAAAGTGTCGAATACAAGAGTTTCCAGCATGCAAAACTTCCCACTCTGGCTTCTGGTTCCGTCGCATTGCCTTTTTTCAGGTCTTACAGGGCTCTATGGAATCCGTGTTAACGAGAGCACGGACGGAATCACGGAATCAAAAGAATATTAACGCGGAATTAAGTGCTGTATGAAAAAAATGCATTTGGCAGTAGAGCATTAAGCTTGATATTTACATATTTGAAGGGAAAATGTGAAACTAATGGTCAGTGCAGGCAGTGGCGTAACTTTGGTTTCAAAAGTGGGGGAATGGGTGGCGGGGGGACGGTTTCTGTAGCTGGGTTATAAATGAGTCAGGGTATTCTGTAAGGGATAAACAACGAGAAGGGCTGAATCAGTGAAAATAATTAATTCACCGTTCGAGTGCGTTAAATAAATGCAATCATGGAAAATAAATAGAAACCTTTTTAAGGACTTAAACAATTAGACAACGTTGCAGACTATTTTTAACGTCTGTATTATAACACAAAAAGTACTCCTCACACAGACTGCTATTACAGCAGTCACTTTGAACAATATGATCCCAATGTTCACACAGAGAAGATTTGTGGTAGTGAAACCATGGGCATAGCAGTAATATAGAATTGATCAAGTTCAAAACTAAAAGTTATGAAACATGCCTATCTGCTTGCTTTGGAGCTCCTCACACTGCACTAAAAAATAAAAAAATAAATTAATTAATCCAATGAAGACAAACGCAAACCTTGCCTGCGGTGTGCATAAGTTCATTTAAATTAACCTAATTACATTTTTTTTAAATGGTAAAAACGTAAATCAGAAAAAATATAAAATGGGAATCAGAACAAAATAACACAAATTCCATAGGGCCCTAGTCTTAGTACTGTACATTATTTCAGTAAAGTGAATAGCCTGTGTGATTAAGGCACCTCACGGCTCCATTCACACCACAGTAAAACACTGTAACACATTGGAAAAGAAAAACATGTAGCTACTATTTATTTATAAAAAGAACAGCGAATAAGATGTCTGTTACAAAGTGCTTACACCTTTTTATTTGTCCATATTCAACAGGACATCTGCAATTACAGAACAGTTTTTAATTTTTCAAGCGAGCTGAACCGAGAAGCCATGAAAGAGAGGAACGCTGGGAAATGAAGTCTTTATTTTTTACGTGAATGCGCAAGCGCCGTTGTGAAGGGGAGGGACGCTGGGAACTCGTATTGTATCAGACAACGGCTTTGATTTTTAATGAAAAAAAATAAAGGTTTTTGGTTCTGGACATGTTTTGTTTCCTGCCAACAATATACAAGTAAATTAAACTCAAAATGTAGTCTTGTCACTGTGTTTTAAGTTTAATTTAAATAGAGTTGTTTTTTAATGTTTTTTCGATGTTGGATACACATACTTTTTATGGAGCTTCTGGAGAAATGGTACGTTGTAAAATCGACTATGAATGTTTTTTTTATGCTATTAAAATAGATTACATTTTAGTGCTAACTTACAGTCCTTCTTTATGCTTTTATGGTCTATATGGTATGTGCTTTGAATAACAAACCAAGATTAAAATATTACTTAAAATATTGAAAGTAAAATATAAAAATATGAAATAAGTGACATCAAATTTATGGCCGTTTAAACGGTTAAACGACCGGATTAACAATGGGTTTAAACGTGTAGTCAATTAAACGTAGATTTACAGCCCTAAATATAATTAGGCTTGCTACTATTCGATTTTTATTTTTTTGCCAAATCAACGATTTATATCGACGTTTATTTTTGAAAGAATTTACCGTTTTTTTCCATCTTTATTTTTCAATTCAAGCAGAGCATAGGTGAAATCGACCTTTATGCTTAAAAAAACCCAAAAAAACCCCACTTTTTTTTGCCATTCAGAAACGACTCATTTAGAGAAACCCCTTTATCATATTCGACATGCAACAAAACCATGGTTACCAACATTCTAATTGAAATAATGTTTGGTCACAGCGAAGCTATACCTTGTATAGATGTAGATCCTACACAAATTTTAAAAATGTCTCAAATAAACCTTAGAAAACGCAGCATATAAAATGTATTACACAGACTTTTATAAGCATACATTCAAATAAAAACAATATGCACAAAATAAAACATTAGATACTTGAACTAACTTGCACTTATTCCGAGCTCCGCCCCTCTCCTTAAGCACAGCTGGACTCACTGGAGGCAAGGCAAACTGGCCCGCTTTGTTCTGCCATGTTCTGCCGTCGATCAGGGTATTGTGCACAATACTCTGTGTTTTCCTCTTGCGCCCCATTTTCAAATCAAACTAGTAACTGTCACTGTGTATACCTATAATAGCAAACGCTTACCTACACCTTAACCCGCTCATTTCAAAGTAGGCGCTTTGAATGACAGGCTATAGCTGGCAAATGAAAGTGCACAGTTGGTCTGATGATTGACATTTAAATGAATGAGAGCATTCTAGCGCTGCTTCAGCCAACGAGATCTGTCAGGACAGGATGAAATGACTGACAGTGAATCTACACTAGCCTATTAAGGAACCACTGATTTGCAGAACGGAGACGGGACAGACCGCAAGTGTAAAAACTACACAGACGAGGTGAATTCTTTAAATTATTATTTTTGGTAAGAAAAAAAAATAGCGAGTGGTTTTACCGATGTTTATCCTACATAAATTTATTTCAGTCTAACTCATATTTTTGGGGAATTTACCTATTACAATCAAAGTAGCAAGCCTAAATATAATTCACATCATAAATGTAACATGCAAAGAAAACAAATGCCTGTCATTTCTGTTTGTTGTATGACATCTGAACGAAAAAAGTGTCCTAATTCGTTACTAACCCCGACATTTTTTTTTACCTGCATTTGCAACCATTTGCAGTCTGGAGCCCTGTAAATAATAATAATAATAATAATAATAATAATAATAATAATAATAATAATAATGTGCACAGTTCTTGGAAACAAGTTTTTCAAAAGTTCTGAATCTGACAAAAAAAAAAAAAAACAGTTCTCTAAATGCATATTCTTTTTAAAACATGTATATTCTTTATATTTAGAGTTTTTTCTTGAGGAACACTAAGTGATATACATGTTCTGATTCCCAAAAATCCTCTGGATTTTAAACCGGTCGGAGCAGGTTGAATTTCGCTGTCACCCCGATGAGATTATCAACATTAATAACACGCCTCCTCTCAGCTTCCGTTTCACTCAGCTGCCGACTGGCTTGACAAAAACACCCTGAACACAGTGACTGGTAGTTGAGGCTGCTATAGTGCATGCTAATAAATAATATTATCTCATTATCAGTGTAGACACAAATTAATGCATGCTCATGTTTATGTTAACAGGTCAAATTTTACTTAAATAAAAAAAATTAAGTGTATCAATACAGGGGTCTCTGCATCGATAATCGTATAGTCAAGAAATATATCACCGTTCACCGCGTGAATCAGTGAATCGGCACACCCCTATAATTCATGGTACAGTGCTTCTCTACCTTGCTTTGTAAAGTAATTAGGCAGGGTTTAGCTTTACTCCTGAAAGGTTCCAATTGAAATGCCGTCTGTGTTTATTTTTTTTGTCCATTTTCATCAAATTAAAATTGAAATAATTGATCAACAAGCTAGTGTACATATTGAGATAGGACTGAGTTTTTGTGATTTTGAGTTTTTATTATTTCTTTCCTAGGAATAAGCAGGCGGCTGCTCTTCTGGCCAGCGTAGATGCCCTTGCTCTCAATCTGGCACTGTCCCAGGTCATGGTGTCACTGACCAGCTCCACTGTGGTCCAGCAGGACTCTGATTGGCTGGAGGCCATCAGGAAGTTTGTGACCCACAGCCTATTGAGCGGCAGCAAGCTGAGCTCCAAGCAGCTGAGTGGATTGCTGGAAGTGGTCTGGAGGCTGACACTGACGCAGAGGAACAGAGGTGCGTCATTCGCAGCGGGCGTAGAGAGCTCAAAATGAAATGCTGGTTTTAATAGATATACGTTGACTAATGTTTCTGTTTGTTAACCGACTTCTAGACAAGACAGAAAGTTGATTCATGAGAGATTTTATGGTGAATAAGCCTCTATATTTGTGTGGCTATACCTGGTTGTTCTTTGCACCAAACACAAAACAAATCTGTCCAGGACAAATGGTAATGAGCATTTAAAGGTATTATATTATATTATTAATATTATATAACAAAGAACAGATTCTTTGTTACAGTTCTTCAAAATATTTATTATTTTCAATATTACTCATTCTTACTCATAGTAAATACAGTATAACCCTACAAAGGGACTAAACATAACCATACAAAAAGCACAGTTGATCAGGAGTTAACTAAGCAAAATAGGTATTAAAACAGTAGAATTGCACAGTGTATGCTCATTTATTTAATATTTAGCATTGTTTTCATGGACCTATTCCATATCAACAATCTACTGGAGTGTTCCTGTATCTAAGTGATTACCATTATGTCAAAAATTAAACCGACTCTAACACATTTCATTATAAATGTACAAGGTTGTGTGTAGGGGTGTAACGATAGACTTGTCATGATACATATCACCATATGTAGGTCACGCTGTAATATGAATCACGATACATGTGGTGCTCCTGATAGGCTATTTGTAAGGTGCATAATAAGAGCAAATTATAATTTTAATGACAATTATTTTTGTTAAGACAAACACTAAATGAGTTATGAGACTGTATGTATTCATATCAACTGTAAAACAATTTCAAGAGCCACATGGTGAACTACACTGAGGCGTGTTATGCTTTTGGTCTTGTGTGATGATACAAACGATACATGCATACATACCTCTGTTACGATACATTGTGTAAAGAAAGTATCACGATTCATCGATACACAATGAATCCTTACACCCATAGCTGTGTGCTGTGGCACCAGTGAGTGGTGAGTGTGACTGTGTCTCTCCTGTATTGCAGCGGTGACCGAGGAGCTGCTGAGAGCTGTTCATGTGCAGTACCAGCAGAGAAGCCTCACTCTGCCCGTGCGCATGCAGCTGCTGCGCTTCTTTAGCGGCCTCTACCTCAAAGAGAAGGAGGCCAACCCACAGATTGCCAGGTACACAACCACTGCACCCCTGCTAATGAACTAAAGGACACTGACTTTGTTTACATGTGGCTTTGTAAGCTTGTGTAGTTTACTGTCTGCATGCATTACTGCTCAAGCATTGTCTGGAACTTTACCACTCTCCATGTTTGTTTGTTTGTTTGTTTTTTACCAGCAACCAGTGAAAACTAAATTCTTATAATAATACAATTATAATAATAAACAAATAAATACAAATAATTGCAAGGATCGTTCAAAACATTTTTCTGACTGTAAGAAATACTTATTGTCAATGTGGAAAATGTCAAAGAAAAGCTTTTGCACCTAAGAAATGTATGCATTCTTTTTAAAAAGAAAGTATTTAGCTTAGGTAACATTTTAAAAGGAGCTAACGTAGTTAACCAGAACCAATACTTTCTGCAGTACAGAAACCAGAGAGCACAGTTGGAAATTAAGTAGAGAGACAGAGTGGTGAGGGTATGGAATAAGCTACCTAGTGATGTTGTTGAGGCAGAATCACTTGGATCCTCCAAGACCCGGCTTGACAAAGTTTTGCAATCAATCAGCTACTAAGTACCAGACGAGCATTGATGGGCCGGATGCTGTCCTCCGGCTTGTGAATTTTCATGTGTTTCTTATGTTTTTATGCTTGTTTTGAAACAGGAGCAAGGTGTTGTCTCGTTGGCTGTCCGGGCTGCCCCTCCAGCTCGCTCAGCTGGGCGCCAGGAACACCCAGCTCTCTGCCCAGCTCATTGAGACCATCCATGCAGCGGCCTCCCGATCCAACAGAGAGCTGCTGCAGAGCCTCCAGACACATGCCTGCCGGCTGTACGGTGAGACACGCATAATCAGAGCAGCCACTGACGTCACATGACTTCGAACACATCCTACCTGCTGTGTGCTGTGCTGCCATTGCAGTGTAAACATGTATCTGATACTGTACTAGATTAAAGAAAGAGCTTTACTCTCTTCCTTTCAGGTATTCACTGTTACTGCTGCAGTTCCTAAATCATTTCACCTTGGCATTGTCTTTGGGGTTTTAGCATGTCAAAGGCTGCAATGTCAGTCAATAGGGGAAGCATTTTTTTTTAATTGATAACACATGTTTGTTGTAACACGTGTCGCTTTTGAAACTGCACATGTGAGTCCTGCACATGTGAGTCCTGCACATGTGAGTCCTACATTCTGTCCTCTGGTGCTATTAAACAACTCTTTCATTCATAAGAGGACACACTGAAAACTGTCTCAAACTTGTTAATGTGCATGTGCCATGCCTCTAGATATTCTGACTGAACCACTCACTTTGTTGAAAGTATAATATTAATATCTGCAATATAATTATTATTATTATTATTGTTTATTTAGCAGACGGCTTTAGCCAAGTCGACTTACAGAGACTAGGGTGTGTGAACTATGCATCAGCTGCAGAGTCACTTACAATTACGTCTCACTCGAAAGACGGAGCGCAAGGAGGTTAAGTGACTTGCTCAGGGTCACACAATGAGTTAGTGGCTGAGGTGGGATTTGAACCGGAAAGCTCCTGGTTACCAGCCCTTTTCTTTAACCACTGGACCACACAGCCTCCTATGAATCACGATCATACAAAAGTCCTAGTTACCACCTTCTTATTGACGGGAATCTACGTACATTTAAAGAAAGGATAATGTCTATAAATAATTTAAAAAGTCTTGTTGAAAGCACAATGTTTCTGTGTCTAGCGCCCACGCTCTCTTTGATAAATATATTGGTTGATTTAAGACCTTAAAGTAGTTTCTGCAAGCTTCCACTAGATGGCGATCTTTGACCATCTTTGTTTTCGGTCCTTGTCCTTGTCTGCAGCTGGCTCTTTCAAAGCTCAGAGCCTGTCCCCTGGTGGGAGACTGGGCTGCAGCAGCGAGAGTGGGACTATTGAATTCCATTGTCAGTTCCTGATCAGGAGGAAGCCAGTTGTATCTTGTAAAGGAATTGGTTTTCACACCTAAACAGGGGTGAAGGTTTTCATTAAGGGTAATGTGACTTTCTGTTTTCTAACTGACCTAACGCTTTGAGATACTGACTTCATGCTCGGTACACAGGTGTACTCTTTTGATTTAAGTTTAAAAAAACAGGTATCGTAAAACAAAAATTGAGTGTTTTCACACCAGTTGTTTTATAAAACTGACAATACTACAGGGTCAAAGCTGCATGTCTCAGAAACCATTTGACGTAGTGACTTCATATTTGCAGGGTTACATAAACCCTCCATATTAAATGTGTTGCCTATTTGACATTGACCTCTCACCTAATATGGCTGCCATATGCGACTTTTTTTAAGTTTTCTGCAGCATAGAGACAGTACACTTTATTACTGTCACACGATTGGTTTCACAGACACCGATTAGCACTAATTTTGGACTTCTTTTACTAAAATAAAATTAGGTAGTCCAAGATTGGTGCTAATCTGGGTCTGTGAAACCAGCCCTTTATGTTTGGTACACAACTGTGTTGTTGTTTTTTTTTCTTTTTATTTATTTATTTATTTATTTATTTATTTATTTATTTTTAACTTATTAGTGTTATTCAGTAAAAAATAACCGTTTCACTGCTGGTTTGCTTTAAGCTCTGGCCATATCAATGATACAGACCACATGTTTTGACATAGGGTCTTTATAGTTGTTACACTGCTGCCTTAAGCCCGGGACAGACGGGTGGCTCGGCACCGCTGGGCATTTTCATGGTGCGGTACCGCTAGTCTGAACCCGGACACACAGGAGCGGCATACACTACGCGGTACAGTACCTGTCAGTACCACACCGTAGGCTATGTACTTGAATATAATTTACATATATGGCCAAAAGTTTTGCATCATCTAGAAGAATGCTTGTTTAAGTATATTGGGAGTAATTGATTGCATGGCATAGATTAAAAATTCACCCCTGATTTCATAAGTGAGATCAAACCAACCCTCAGCCTCAGATGTCCTCTGTTTACACAACTGCTGATGCTGTTTTCAACTGGATAACAGAAGTTGTGTGATATAAGAGTGAGCTTCAGATATTGCCTTTCATCCATACAAGACGCCTTTTGTGTGCTGCGGAATGACATCAGCATGTGCGTAAGCAGCTAATTTGTGTGAATCTCTGATGGTTACAGATTGGTCTGAAGAAAGAGGAAAGAGCTTTTGTGTTTTAACTTTGGCTAGCCTGTGCTCTTCTGGTGCTTTTTTTCTCTTTCATTATTTAAAGGAAGCGATACTGGGTTGTTCTTCATGCCAAGATAAAACTGTGTTGAAACAGCACGGCGCCCAATGGAAGAGTTCTGTTCGAGCTGAACGCCTGTCTGCTCTGCAGGCTGCAGACTGCATCTTAAAATATCCCAGAACTAATAAACCAGTTTACTCCTCCTAGAAGTGCAGGGTTATTAGCTGTGCCTTTGCTTAAAACCATACTTAATAGTAATAGCTTTTATGAGGACATACAACACACTGTGGCAGGTATACATGAAATACCATTGCACTTAACCCTGTAAAGACCGGTACATTTGCAAGGGTTTAGAATAGATCATTCTTAGAGTTGTCCCCAATCAGGATTAATACAGGTAAAGGGGGCAGGAGTCAGGGATAATAGTTGAAGTTTAAGAAAAAGTGAAAATAATAAGTCTTTTTACAAGGCCTTAAAGTGGGTGACATTTGGATACTAGTGAGGGAAATGGTTGTGTCTAAGTACACTCGATGTATCATTTTACTATAGCCATTATATGACATGGTATTGGTCTTTAGATTTTTTTTTTTAAGGAACTGATTTTTTTATATTTGGAATTCAATGGCGAGATTACATAAATATCAGAACCTGGGTATGTTTATTTGTTAATCTTATAGTTTTACATGCATATACTGTACATTTATATAGCGTTTTTTATACAAAAGTATCACAAAGCACTGTACAGTACATAGCAGAAAAAAACCACAATACATTTGTATAGCATGTCACACATACAACTGCCACAGTCAGGCCATTTAAATAACAGTATATTTATAATAATACAAAAGCAGCAATTTTAAAGTTACATTAAAACCCACTAAGATAAGAAAGCCATTTTATAAAAGTGCGTTTTTAGTCTTGACTTGAAAACTGTATCGGTTCCAGCTTCCCTGACAAACGAAGGCAGAGCATTCCATAATTTAGGAGCTCTACAAGAAAAAGCCCTACCTCCTGTGTTGCTTTTGTTGACCCTAGGGTTAACTAGCAGCCCCCCATCCTGTGATCTCAGAGAGCAGTTTGGAAGATACAGGGTCAGTAACTTCTGTAAGTAACTAGGTGCTAATCCATTCAGGGCCTTGTAGGTTAACAGCAAAATCCTAAAAACAATTCTATACTGCACAGGGAGCCAATGTAAAGAGCCCAAAACAGAGGTAATATGTTCACTTTTCCTGGTTTTAGTCAGAATCCTAGCGGCGGTATTCCGAACAAGCTGCAAGCGGGATACCACACGTTTTGGGACACCAGAAAAAAGTGCATTATAATAATCAATTCTAGATGAAACAAAGGCACGCATTTGTCTCTCGGCATCAGATACGGAAATAATTGGTCTAAGTTTGAATATATTTCTCAAATGGTAAAAAGATACTTTAATAACTTCCACAATATGAGTCTCAAATCAAGGATCAAAGATGAACCCAAAACTCTTAATTTGTAGTTTAAGTTTTGATGAGAGACTGCAAGGGTTGAGCTTATGGAATCCCACATTTCCTTTTAGTTGATTCTGTGATCCCACTAGCATTACCTCTGTTTTATCTGAATTCAACATTAGAACATTCTGTGACATGTTTTACGTCTTTTTGATGATGTCGGACAGAGTCCAACATCGGACCGGAAAGGGAAAATTGTAATGTTGGACATGGTCCGACATAGGACAGCAAAGTGTTAATACTGATGGAAAGCCCGAGTCAGAGCTTCTCAGCAGATCAGTCACAACTCTGACAGGGGTTGTCTTGGTGCTATGTGCAGCACGAAAACCAGACTGAAACTTTTTGAATATATTATTATTATTATTATTATTATTCATTTCTTAGCAGACGCCCTTATCCAGGGCGACTTACAATTGTTACAAGTTATCACATTATACATTATTTCACATTATACAGATATCACATTATTTTTACATACAATTACCCATTTATACAGTTGGGTTTTTACTGGAGCAATCTAGGTAAAGTACCTTGCTCAAGGGTACAACAGCAGTGTCCCCCACTGGGGATTGAACCCACAACCCTCCGGTCAAGAGTCCAGAGCCCTAACCACTACTCCACACTGCTGAATATACCATTAAGAGTTAGAAATTTTTGTAATTGAATTGCAACAACTCTTTCTAGAACCTTATCCAAGAATGGTAGGTTGGAGATTGGCCTATAGTTATTGAGGACTTTAGGGTCCAAATTGTGTTTCTTAAGCGTAGGCTTTACCACAGCTACCTAGTGCTGAGGGAACTATACTGGAGGAAAGTGAGCCATTTATAGTTTTTAAAATGTGGGTATTAATAGCACCAAGAACATCTTTTTAATAATTTTATAGGAATAGGATCACAAGAGCATGTAGTAGCTCTCATATGTCGAATTAGCTTTGTTAGTTCCTATAAGGTAATCAAAGAAAAAGCTTCCATAGTAGCCTTAATAGGTGTCTGTGGAATCTCATTTCTGATGTCTAGTATTTTATTTTTAAAGAAATGTAATAAGTCATTGCAGCTGTGAGAGGAGCCAATTTAGGTGACGTTATTTACGGGACGAGGGAATGCTGTTGTGGGAAGTATTAACCCTTTGAGTAGTACGAACGTACCAGTACGTTCGCTGCTCTCTGGTCCCCAGGGAGTATGAGCGTACCGGTACGTTCTGCAACTTTAAACTTTGAATTACTGAGCCTACAGAACTCCTGATCGCATAATATTGTAAAACTAGGTTTCTGTAAGACCTTGTATTGGTCTCTTGCGCCCTCTGCCAGATACTGACTGAATTACATATAATAAACCCAGTCACAAAAATGTCAACAGTGTTTGTAAACCGGCAAAAATCGCTCAGTGAGAAAGAAGTATTAGTAATAATACTGAATTCAGATTCCGATTTAAATTTCTAATACATACAATTCTTCCACTGAATTGGATGTCAGCGAGTGTGTGAGTGAAGACATAAGTGAAGAATATTTACCATCAACATCAAGTGACAACGAAGAGGTGGCGCCAAGCTCTGTGCGTTGCTCCATGCTTCAAGGTGTATCATTATTATTATTTGTTTATTAAGCAGACGCCTTTATCCAAGGCGACTTACAGAGACTAGGGTGTGTGAACTATGCATCAGCTGCAGAGTCACTTACAATTACGTCTCACCCGAAAGACGGAGCACAAGGAGGTTAAGTGACTTGCTCAGGGTCTCACAATGAGTCAGTGGCTGAGGTGGGATTTGAACCGGTGACCTCCTAGTTACAAGCCCTTTTCTTTAACCACTGGACCACACAGCCTGAACCATACGCTGAAGCATAAGACATGCTTTGCCCCCACAACCTGTTTACCCGGATATGATTTATTTGTCGCTCGCTCTCTCTCTCTCTCTCTCTCTCTCTCTCTCTCTCTCTCTCTCTCTCTCTCTCACTCTCTCGCTCTCTCCCTCTAGTTCAGCCTTAGCTGATATGTGTAATGGTTCGAATGCATTGAATCATTGGAATAACCATCGATGGTTGAAAAAAAAAAAAACGCATCAATCGGTTTATTTAATAGGATCGTTTTTTATTGGGACCGGCAAAATTTAAATCTACACTCTTATTCCTTGCCTTTCCTTTGGTTCCTTTAAATAATAATAATAAAATAAAACTCCCCGCCCACCATGCAGCACGTACGTTATCAGAGTAATAAGCATGACCTAGAGAAGAGACTATAGGTAGGCTGCCTTTCAGGATCAGATTTTGCTAGTTAAATTGTGAATTTAATTTAATTTGAAATCATGCCGTCAGACGTTTGGAAGTTTTTTTTACCAAATAACAAAATGGAAAGGTTTGTGGAGTTTTAATGAGCGTCTGAGGCAATACCACCAACCTGCGGGATCATTTAATAAGACAGCACCAGACAAAACACGACAGCGGGAACACAAGTAAAAAACAAAAGGAAGCAACACCTTCAGTGACAGCTTATTTTGGAACGAAAGTTTATCCAAAAAGCGTCGAAGAGCAAAATAAATAACAGGCCTGATAGTGGATGTTGTCACACAAGATATCAGACCTGTCAGTATAGTAGAGGGAGCTGCGTTTAAAGTACTGATTTCGAATCTTGCTCCGGGCTATGAAATGCACTGTCGAAAGACAATCTCCAAATTCATTACTTTGGATCACGAATGTGCAAAGGAAAGGCTTTGACAGGATTTAAGTCAGGAGTGTAATTCAATGTCCATCACTACCGATGTATGGACAAGCATGACACAAGAAGCGTGTTATTTTTTTTTTTTCAAGAAGCAATACACATAGCCCTGGCACCACAGAGATAACACAGACATAAACAAACAAGATAGCTTATTCTGCATCCAGCGATCAAAGAATATCACAGACATTTGCAGAGCTTTTTGAGATGTTATAGTAATAAAATGACTTGGATCGCATTATTGAGGAGTTTGGTGATAAAACGAGTGATCAGGAAATGATTTATCAATATGCATGACTATGAAGAGGTATGTGAAAAATACAGGGAACAAGGGGTGGAGCGGGGCTTGAGATGCAGTACTGAGTGTCCTGTTGACATGCAATGCCTTTTAAACCTGTTTTACTGTGAAAAAAAATACTTTTAAACCGCGCGTGTGAAAATAAATTGGACCTGATGTGCCTGAGACGCACTAAATAATTGGACCGCTAAGGGTTAAATATACAGAAAAAGCACCACTCATGTTAATACAAGATTGTGAAAGGGTGGTAGGCAATTCACTGACACACACGGGAGACAAAATTTATTTGCAACACCGCACTGGTGCCCAGTTTTATTATTTTCTTTTATTTGGCTTTATTTTCTCTTTAGCCTGCAGAGGGCGCTGTTGTCTGTGGCCTGAATACCACCAACGGTAGTCAGGTCCACAGTAATACCAATACAGGTACCGTCCAATGTTTCGTACTCACAGGTGCTGAAAAGAATAATGAAAACAAAAGGTGAAAGAAAAAGGGAAAATAAAACACAGTAATAAAACTCCAAAATAAAGTTGCTGCACTCGACAGCGTTACCCCGACCGTTGCTATCTGCACGGCCCGGGCCTCCGTCCTACTCTCACCCTTTTCCTCAACCTGCTGATACTGTAAGGGGTTCTGCCTAAGTTTTTCCCCGCTACTAAAAATTCCTTTTCTTTTTTTCTTTTTAATTAATTTGTTGTTGTGCTCGTTCTTCTCCGGCCGTGCTCAGTCCGGCAGCAGAGCTTCCGCCAGCTGGCTCGTTTCAACTTAGAGGGGCACGCTGAGAGAATAACAGAGCTTTATCTTGTAGGGTCAGCAATCCCCCAAGGCCTGCCTCTCAGCCACTCGGAGGGAAAGCCAACACACCCTCTTCCCCACCTCTCTGTGTCACTGCCATGACTGACAGGCGGATCTAGGAGGCTGCTGCCCCCTTCCTGCAGTACCACGCATGCGCCAGACAGTCAGCACAGATCTCCCCTGTTACAAGGATTTACAAACAAGGTGGAACACAGTTTCTTATATGTTTGAACGCCTTCTTGAATTAAAATGGCCAGTTATTGCTGATTTGCTAATTCCATTTACACAGAGTTTGAGAGATAAGCTAGTGCGTAATTTGTCTCAGCGATTTTGTTTACATCAGCTGAATGACCCAAGTAATGAGGTTATGCTGCTGCTTTTTGTGTCATTTCTTGACCCCACGATTTCGTCATCTGGATTTCCTATCCGAACAGGCCAAAGCCCGGGTGTCTGAAGCACTGTCTTCCAAACTAGTGAGGATGGTGGAGGACAACCTCGAAAATGACGGAAATCGTGCCTGTAGAAGTGAGTGCAGCACAGAGGACTAATGACGCTGATGTACGGGTAAGTAAGCTGGGCTGAGTTGAGTGGGGAACGGAGGGGGTTGATGCTGGGACTCCAGAATCACCGTTGAGCCCTCTTGAGGTGTCGTGGGCTAGTCGACGAAACACTGAGGATGGAAGGTGCCCACTTGAAGACCCCAGAGATGTACCCTACTTAGCTCAATCCAGACGGTTGTCATGCTGATGCGCTGGGGAGACCGCACTGTGGTTGATCCCCGGAGCCAGCATCGCAGCCGTTGTGTGTGCTGATGCGCTAGGGAGGCAAAATAAGCTGATCCCTGGAGCCAGCATTACACTTCAGCCATCAACACCTGACAGAAGGATATGTACATCATCATATGGAAGGAGGCGCAAATGGATGGAGACACAGATGGATCACATTAGTTTACTGTAAAGCTACGTCTTAGTTGGTGCTTATCTTGGCGAGAGCCGAGTTCAAATCAGCATGAAGTTTTAACATCTACTCTTGTGTAATGGAAATCATAAACCTGTTAAAAAGAAAACGAAGACCAAACAAGCAATGGAATTGTTACTTCGTGGACGGCAACAAACACACACTACATCCAAGGAAACCTTAATCCAACAAGAGATAATGATTTATGCTTCTGAAACTCCATTAAACCTCAGCGAAGATCCCCTGATTTGGTAGAAAAATAACCAGATCCGCTTTCCCAACCTAGCAGCCTTGGCAAAGAGCATGTTAAGTATCCCTGCAACATCAGTCCCGAGCGAGCGTGTGTTCAGCAAAGCAGGGATGCTTGTGAACAAACTGCTTTCTTCTTTGAAACCGGAGAATGGATGCCATAATATTTCTGAATAAAATCAGAAAATAAGCTCTGGAGAGAGCACAGACTTTGTTACGTTGGACTTGTAAATTAGTTATTCTTGTGTTCCCCGTTTTGGAGTTTTTTTTTCCTCTAATCCGGTTGCTGTCAAGACATCTTAAGGTAACACAGTAATGTTTTTAATGTTTTATTAACTTTTTGTTAATAGAACATTTTCGCCGACAGTGTGACTAGACATAAATAATTAGACATGTGTAGTTCAATTGGAGAAACGTTTACTTTTCGTAATTGACAGTAAAAAACCACTATCATCCCAGGCCTAATATATATACACTACCGGTCAAAAGTTTTAGAACACCTCAATTTTTCCAGTTTTTATTGAAATTTACGCAGTTTCATGTCTCAGTGTACTCTGAAATTAAAGCATAGAACAAATAAGCAATTGGAGATAAAAAAGAAATCATGGAATCGTTTTGTTTAACAAAATTTAATCTAAATTTTTGACTCATCAAAGTAGCCACCTTTTGCAGATATAACAGCCGAACACACTCGTGGCATTCTTTCTACAATGGAAATCAAATATTGTTCGGAAAGTTCTTCCCAACACTGTTGCAGAAGTTCCCACAAATGTGTTGCACTTGTAGGTTGCTTTGCTTTCACCCTTCTGTCCAGTTCATCCCAAACCAGCTCGATGGGGTTTAAGTCTGGAGACTGTGCTGGTCATTCCATGATTTGAAGCCTACCGTCTTGTTCTTTTCTTCTAAGGTAGTTCTGACATAGCCTGGAGGTATTGTTTTGGGTCATTATCTTGCTGTAGGATGAACCCCTGACCAACTAGGCGTATACCAGAGGGTATTGCATGGCGCTGCAAAATGCTGTGGTAGCAGTTTTGGTTCAGGGTGCCACTCACTCTGTGCAAGTCGCCGATTCTGGATCCAGCAAAAGAGCCCCAGACCATCATGCTTCCTCCTCCATGTTTGACAGTTGGTGTCACACACCGAGGAACCATCCTTTCGCCTACTCGACGGCGTACAAAAACCCTGCGTTATGAACCGAAGATTTCAGATTTTGATTTATCGGTCCATAAGACCTTCTTCCAGTCTTCAGTAGTCCACTGGCTGTGCTTCATGGCCCAGGCAAGCCTCTTTTTCTTATTTTGCCATCTTAGCAATGGCTTTCTTACTGCCACTCGACCTGTCAAACCTGCAGCTCAAAGTCTTCTCTTCACAGTTGAAACTGAGACTTGCTTACTTCGACCAGTGTTTAGCTGTGCTTGAAGCTGTTGTCCTGTGAGCCGCCTATCACGCAAACTGTTGACTCTCAGAAACTTGTCTTCTGATTCTGTTGTGGCTTTGGGTCTGCCAGACCTCTTCCTGTCAGAGTTTCCTCCAGTTTCCAAGTGCCTTTTGATGGTGTAGGAAACTGTACTCACTGACACCTTGGCTTTCTTTGCAATTTCTCTAAAGGAAAGACCTACACTTTTAAGGGTTATAATGGTCTGTCTGTCTTCCTTTGTTAATTGCCTTTTTCTCGCCATTATGAGAGCAATACTACTACTATACTACTTCCTGCACTAAAATACTGTCCAAATAATGCTTAAGAGGGTGTAGTAACACAGTCTGTTCCAACTGCTTTTATACAGACAGAGGGTTTGTAAGTAATCAACAAAAGTTGGGACACCTGTAGGAATTGTTAGCATCAACTTTCAAGGCTTAATTTACTTCCATTGCTGCAGAACAATGGAAGTTGTTAACCCATTACTTGTTCCCTGAAAAAGGCCTTTTTGTATAACTCTGAAATGTACACTATTTTTCAGTTTTTGGTAACCTAAACTTTTTTTTTTTAACCTCTGGCAGTTTACCGCTTACCTTTGTACCATTTCAGGTTATTCACTGGACTTGAACTGCTTAAATTTCAATAAAAACTGGAAAAATGGGGGTGTTCTAAAACTTTTGACCGGTAGTGTGTGTGTGTGTGTGTGTGTGTGTGTATATATATATATATATATATATATATATATATATATATATATATATTATATATAATTATACAGTGGTTTGCAGAAGTTTTCACCCTCCTGCAAAGTTTTCACATTTTGTTGGCACCTGAGCATATTCCACAATGCCTTCAAATTACTTTACATGGAGAATCTACACAAACTACTCCACATTGATAAAGTTAAAAAATGCATATAGAATATAAATAAGTAAGATTTCAAGATTAAAACAGATTAATCTCAGTTGCATAAGTATTCAACCCCTTTGCTATTGCAGCCCTAAATCAGCTCAGGTGCAAATTATTTGTTTGAAAGGTCACAAAATTAGTGAAATGGTTTCAGCCTGTGTGTACTCAAAGTGATTTAACTTGTAGATCATTTCCCTCAGAGCAATTAACAAGATAATTTCCCTCAGGTATATAAAGACTTTCAAGCTGCAGCTCACATAGTGATCCAACAAAGCAACCGTGAAGACCAAGGAGGTTTCGAAACAAGTCAGGGATAAAGTCCATCATTAAGAAGTGGAAGATGCATCATACCACCCAGACACTACCCAGATCAGGTCGCCTTCCCAAACTGAGCAGCCGGGCAAGCAGGAAACTGGTTCGGTATGTCACTCTGAAGCCAACAATGACCTTGAGAGATCTGCAAAGTTCTCTGTCTGAGATGGGAGTCAGTGTTCACACATCAACAATAAGCCGGTCCCTACACAAAGCTGGCCTGTATGGACGGGTGGCAAGAAAGAAGCCATTACTCAAAAAGCATGTAGGTGATACTGCAGACGTGGAAAAAGGTTTAGTGGTCAGACGAGACACAAATTGAACTTTTCGGTCTAAATTCCAAGCATTAGGTCTGGCGCAGGCCCAACACTGCACTTCACCCAGTCAACACCATCACAACTGTCAAGCATGGTGGTGGCAGCATCATGTTATGGGGATGCTTCTCTTCAGCAGGAGCTGGGAAGCTTGTCAGGATAGAGGGGAGAATGGATGGTGCTAAGTACAGGCGAATCCTTGAGGAAAACCTGTTTTGAGTTAGCCAAGACTGGGGAGGAAATTCACATTTCAGCAGGACAATGACCTGAAGCACAAAGCCACACTGGAGTGGTTGAAGAGAATTAATATTATTGAGTGGCCCAGTCAAAGTCCTGACTTGAATCCAATACAAAATTTATGGCGAGACTTGAAGATTGCAGTCCATCGAAAATCCCCAACAAACTTTTTTGACAAAAAAAATAACTAAATTAAATCAAATAAATTAATAAATGTATAAAAACAGTGACGCAATATGAAAAAATAATAGCATCGAGGTACGATAATGGTCTGTTTTAATTTAAAGGGTGAGCATTAATTGCATTACAGTATTACAGAAATGGTATGCAGTCTAATTATTGAAAAAGTGCTAAAATCCAAATCACTAATTTATCCTACTTACTGGTATAAAAGAGACAATAACTAGTTGGTCACACCAAACTGACTTTACTCCAAGTGCAGTATCACGTTAATTCAAAGAATCAATATTCAGTTTATAAGTAAATAAATAAATAATTTACTAATAGCAATAGTTTATACTTATCTGACTGGCAGCAGTAAAAAAAAAAAAAATAGACCAAAAAATAAACATTAAATTGAAGCAATCTTCTGTTTAAAAAAAACAAACAACATCACTCAAGTCTCAGAATAGCAAAAAAAAAGATCAACACAGCCTTCTGTAATCTGGCTCAACAAAAGACATTAAAGACATTTGGTCACGTGACTAGTCAGGTGACCAAAAGCATGCTGGACATTGGGAGGTGAATATCCAATGACAATGATGCCACGTGACACAGGTAGGAAGTAATAAAAAAAAAATAAAAAAAAAACTGAGTAGCCATTATTTGTAGTCAGCAGCTTCTAAATATTTGACCTGCACGTTTTTGACAAAGTTTAAACGATTAAGCAAAATTAAAAATGTTTGGCACTTTACTAACGTTTAAATGATTTACACCCCTACTTAAAATACATTATTTGTTTTTAATCATTCTGTATTTATTCTAGCACCAACAATTATTTTCACTCTGTCGGACTATGAAATTACATATTTTCTACAGTACAGCGACTTATGGCCACACCCTGTTCTCTCTCTCTCTCTGCTTATATATGTATTGCATTCCCACTAGGGGTTTTAATCAATTAAAAATGAATCGATTAATCATGCCAGTGGGTGTTGATCGATTAAAAAAAAAAAAAAAAAAAAATCATTGATCGATTAATCTAGTCTACCCACGTGCTGTAGCAAAAAGCAGTGTGTGAGAAAGATGGTGGAGGGTACCAACATTTTATAATCGCTCAGAACAGTGTTTTTCAGATGTTATTAGGGGGGTGCCAAGACTTGACTGGAAAATACATTTTTCTGACTTCCTGGCGATTGTAAAAGCTCCACGGTAAGTGGCAGACTCAGTGGGTCTCCAGGATGATTGACTGTATCAACCGGTCCAGTGGCCTTTGCCACTGACTGACTCACTGTGAAGTCACTTAACCTCCTTGTGCTCCATCCTGTGGATGAGATGTTAAATCAATGTCCTATTGTAAGTGACTCTGCATATAATACACAGTTCACAGCCTACCTCTGTAAAGTTTTTTGTGATGGTGGTCCATTATGAAAGGCGCTATATAAAAATAAAGATGTTTTTGCATTATGTTTAATCTGACCGACC
Organism: Acipenser ruthenus; assembly: GCF_902713425.1. Classification (NCBI taxonomy): domain Eukaryota; kingdom Metazoa; phylum Chordata; class Actinopteri; order Acipenseriformes; family Acipenseridae; genus Acipenser; species Acipenser ruthenus. The sequence goes on along the minus strand of NC_081191.1, from coordinate 42,767,982 downwards.
AGCATCCACAGAGCTTGTGTCGTTCCAGACCTATTGTAGCTCAGCGCCTCTATTTGAAAGTATAGCAGCGGCGGGTTTTAATAACAGATATGTTTTGTTCACAAATAAAATAAAAATCTAGATTTAGATGCAGCTTCAGTTTATAAATTGGGGGGGGGGGGGGCAGGGTGGCTTAGCTTTTAGTTTAATTTACGTGATTTGCTGCATTCAGAATGTAGAAAATGAGAGTGCAACATTTTATTAAATAAATCTGTAATAAAATATTTAATAAAGTTATAATAAAAATAAGCGGGTCAAACATTACAATTAATATTGCATTAACATTATTTAACGGCTAGTCACAGGTATACTGTAATGACAATACTGTAATAATAATAGTAAAATCGATTTTATTAACAGGGTTTTGCTGTGAAACCATTAAATGGGCTTTTAAATCCTCCGTGTCCTTACTTTCTCAAGTGGAATGAAGAACAAGAAAACGAGAGCGCAACATTTAAGTGACTAGTTTTTTGTATTGGTGTTAATACAATTACCAATAGTAATAGTAATAAGGTGTATCCATGTTAAATTTATATATTATAATTTTATTTTACTGTGTATTAGAAGGGGGGTAGGGAGCAAAAAAAAGTCTCTCTAAAGGGGTGCGCAGGAAAAAAAAAAAAATTGGGAACCACTGGCTCAGAAGGAAGGAAAAAATAAAAACTTGAAAGATTTGCTTTGGGGCTTTCCTTTCACGGCAATACTATGAATTGATCTTATCTGAGTCGCACCATAGCAGTACATTTACTTTAGTTAAGTCTTAAAGTTTAAGTCTTAACTAAATTAAACCAAATTGAAATAAAATAAAATAGCGCTCAATTAAATAAATTACCTGTTAGTTTAAAGTTTATATAAAAAACGGCCAAACATATCCACAGTATTGTTTGTAGTACAGCTGCAAATTTACAGTAATGCATGGTACAGTGTTTTATGTATTACATTTATTAAAATATTCTTCTGCTAACTTCAGATTACATGCAAGTAAACATTTTCATTTACTGTCAAATTGTTAAATTAAAGTTGCCTGTAAAAAGTTAGGTGTCATTAATAAATGCTTGTAAAAAATAGCATTAATACCAAGTGTTACTTTTAGTTGTATTTCACTACAATTGCATATTATAGTAAACGGTGTGATTAATCGATTAATTTGGTCGTTCAACCCCTGTGTGGGAATTAAAACCCCTAATTCCCACATACAGATTCTGTTCAATCTCTTTCAGTTGAACGGAGTTGCAGAGTCGATGCAGAGTATGAGTAAGTCTTCTCTGGTTCCACTTGCGTCTGTATTCCTGGTCAGACAGACCCAGTCTCGCACAGTATATAGGAAATCTTGCTGTAAATTTGACTGATGCCGGCAGGCCAAATCCGTCCTTTAATTTATTGGTTCAACATTTGTTGCCCTTTCCTCTTTGTTCGTGGTGATCCAGTCGGTATTATTCTCCTTCCGTCTTTTTTTGTATTTGTGGGAGGGTGCGGGTATTCACTGACACGGGAGACAGAAATTGTAGTTGACAACACCACACAGGTGCTCGGTTTTATTATTTTCTTTTGTATTCTGGTGAGGTGCACTGATTTCTTTGAGCCCGTAGAGGGGGCTTGTGGTCCGTGGTCTGGCTACCAGCTATGGTATCCAGAACCAACGGGGAATACCACAGCAGGGTACTCAGATACAGTCCGGCACTCGCAGGTGCTCACAAATTATAAAAACGAAAAAGGCAAAAAGAAACAGGGAAAATAAAACACAGTAAGGAAAAACTACAAAATAAATGTGCTGCACTTCGCAGCGTGAATCTCCCCAGTCGCCGCTACCCGTACGACCCGGGACTCCGTCCTACACTCTGCTGTCTCCAACTCACTGCACAACAATACTGGGGCTGCCCAACGATCCCCCACTTTTCCCTCTCTTTCTTTAAAATTATTTTCTTTGATTTTTTTTCTCTCGGTAGTCAAAACGAGACCGCTTTGCTCGCTGTTCCAGTCTAAAGGGGCAGATCTGAGGAAACAACAGAGTGTTACTTTATAGGTTAACAATCCCATTAAAGTCCGCCTCCCAGCCACTCAGAGAGGGGAAAAGCACACACACCCTCTTCCCCACCTCTCTGTGTCACCGCCATGACTGGCAGGCAGACCCCACGGGACTGCCGCCCCCTTCCTGCAGCATCGTGCATGCGTCAGACGGCCAGTCCAGGTCTCTCCCTGTTACAGTATTATTTAAGTATCTCACCGTTTTAACCAAATTCTGGGGTGTTATGGTTGAATATCCTTGGGAGCTCTCCGCTCTTCTGACTTGGCTCATTAGATGTTGACAGCACGCTCCCTTTTCTCTGACTTCTTCGTTGCTTGATGTTGAAAGCAGCGTTGCAGTTAAATATGTTACGCCTGCTCTTTCCTTTCTCTGACTTACTTGCTAGATGTTGATAACACGCCTCCCTTTCTCTAACTGTCTGTACTAACTTATTCTAACACAGACAGCCTTTTGGTTTCCCTTTCCAAACTTAAAATATCTCTCATTGCTCACAATAGCTATATTGAATTAGCTGCAACACCTGGCAATTCTAGGGTGTCAAACTAGCTATGGTTACCGAGCTACTCGCTCCCTTTTACCTCCTTTTATAACAATTTTGCAGATTCATTACAATTAAAAATAAGTTTAAAACCCAAAGAATAAAAGTCTACACTCCTTAACTTTCTGGTTGTCATAGAGACTAGGCTAGCTGCCTCCAGACCTATATGCCGAATCCTATTAACCTGTTATGTTCCTACACTATACTGTATTGTGCAGTGGAGTGCTGTTATTACAATGCTGTCCTGCAATGTCTGTGCAGATCCAGAAGATGGCAGTGTTGTCCTACTCCCCCCAGAGTCTCAGCAGCGTCTGGTCCAGCTGGTGTACTTCCTGCCCTCCCTCCCCTCCGACCTGCTGTCCTGCCTGAGCCACTGCTGCTCCATGGGCCGCATCTCCAGCAGCCTGGCCGGCGCGCTCTTCAGGATCGTTCACATCAGGTGGGTAGATACAGGGTAACCTCGACTCTCATCAGGTTCTGCTGTACACTAGCACACTGCAACACCCACACATACAGGACCTGGACAGCAAAACCTGAACTTGAACTCAGACACAGGTCCTGGACAAATACTGAACAATCCTGATCTCACGTCTGTATCATTTCCATCAGTGCTTACCAGCACACTGCAACACACAAGACCTGCACAAATACAGGGAAACCCTAACTCGGATTGGAATTATTCACATTAGATACTGCAATACACACATATGACCTGCTCACTAGCATTGAGCCCTTGATAGTGCTGGGACAAACATGGGTTTTTCATGTTCGAATACTTTGAGTTTAAAATTCTAATATTCTTTAGCTGGAGAAATAATTTAGTAGTTATGTGCCTGTGGATGGAGGGTGTGGATGGCGCTGCTGGGCTGTGTGTTCTGACATCACCAGGTGGATCGCTCCCTCTGCATGGTACACATAGTTACTGAAACACAATGGCTGTCCTATTGGAGAAAGGAGAGAAACACTGCTATTTAATTCAGGTGGCACTGATGCATTGGTTTCCTTTGCTCATAAATTATCTGTTTTTGGTGCAGTCAATCAAACAGTTCTGTTATGTGACAAATATGATGGTCATTTTTGTCACAAAACATATTTTCAAGTAGTGTTTGTTCCAGTATACGAATATCTGTCCCAGTTCCATCACCTGAAATGACTTCCTATAATTATTCTTGGCCTTCTAGGGGCTTTCATTTAATCTAAGAATCCTCTTTCCAAGAACCCATTGTGCCACAGTGTGACTGCTTTCCTCTAACTAGCTTTAGGAAGGTAAACATTAAACATTTGATGTGCCACACAGCTATTGTAAAATGAATCCAAGCTGCTCAGTGACACGCTGTATAATAAACCAGGGTGTGTTATTGAGGTACATTCTTCTCTCCTCTCATGTACTGTAATTTAATGCTCAGTGTAGGGTCATTCAGTTGTGAGGAAACTATCAGAATCTAGGTCATGATTACCTACTTACAGTATTCATTGGTTGAGCTACTGATGGCTTTATTTAGAAACTTTATCTTGAATTTGATAATAAATAATAAAAAAATAAAAATTTCACATACTGGGAATGTTTGTTGCATCAACCTACTTTTAAAAAGTATTGACATCAGCGTCTGAGCTAGTGAAGGGTATATGTTGGGAACAGTTTGCCTGATTTTGATGAACCACTGCCTGGCCTTTGAGATTTAAGTAAGGGATAACACACAACGGGGTGTGGGTTATGTTACATTGACATACGGCTGTGGTTGGGTTGGAGGCACGAAGCAAAGCCGAGTGCCTTCATACTAACAAAGTATCACAAGCCCTGGAGTGTGTTATCCCACTTATAAAACGGACACAATAATACATAGAAAAACAAACCTTTTTTTAAAACCTTTTTTTTAAAAACGAACAATTTTATTGTGTATTCTTCCGCTTTGGAGAAAAAATAGTCCTTCAGACACGGTTAAACTGGAGGTTTCTCACAATAAATACAATAATAATACTATTTTATCCCAGCCGAGATCAAAATAATTAATTGTAGCCCTGTCCAGCTACTTGCCCTTTAATGCCTGAAGCTAGTTAAAACGAGAGTATACACAGCAGAGAACGTGCTAGACCCGGGAGAAGGGCGGAATTTAGTTGCAGGCTTTGCAATGCGCTAGGCCAAGATAGGAGATAACTAGCCAAAACAGTTAAAATAAAATTAAAACACGGCTAAAAACTTAGCCACTATAAATATATACTGCTTTTAGCCAAACATGATCGAGAAAAACAAGTAATAAGGCACAATAGAGCAGTAATAAAAAACTATACTCAGGCTCTATACTCTTTGTTCTTTGTTTTGGAAGACTATTGTATTCTTCTTTATCAAGAGTCCAGGAACTTCAATTGAATGTCATACTTTATTCATGAAAACAGACTTAGTTCAAGCTTTGTGGACAGTGCCTGTTGTCTCTATGAATTGAAGGAACGTCAGGGACTCCTGTTTTTTAAAATTGAACCTCAAACTTTGAAACACTAGTAACATGGAGTAATTAAAAGGTTAACTGCAGTTTGTATCACTACATGGAGAAGGGTTACAGTCTAAATAAAACTCGATTCTATTTCTGATACCTTTTCTTGATTTTTTGAAGAACTTTCAATTTTGAAAACTAACCAAACAATGCAAGTGATTTCTGGGTGATGGTCACAGAATAGCAATGCAACGAAGGCAGTAATTTAGCTGCCCAGAGTGGGGAGTGTGATGCCACGCGCACACACACACACAATGCACAGACTCAACAGGGCTTTGTCAGATGAAAAGAAACGAGCCATGTAATTGTGGTTCGACTGCAGAATATTTTTGGAATTCCTGTAACTTTACAGACAAACTTTTTTTGTTATTATACTGTGTGGCAAGGTTTCAAAGTTGGATAATTGACATTCGTGGCAGGATAGAAATAGTAGTTTCACAATTTACATACCCACTTCCTATTTCTTGGTCATTTTCTCTCTCTGTAGCAATGGCTGGCGTCTATACCAACAAACATGGTCAAAATGAGTCAAAACCCAACTGAATAATTTGTCTTGTTTTAAGTTAATGTTTCTGGTTTCTGGCATAAAACCAAGAACTGACAAAAAGAGAAACAAAACAAATACAGTCAAACCCTTAATATCACTTCAAAGGGACTCAGCAAAAATAAGCAGAATTGATTTTATACTGTGGAAGTAGAAGCAGTAAACACAAGTATTGATAAAACAGATGCCCCCTTTGCATTGATTACAGATCAGTTTCTATTCAGCATACAGTAAATACACAAAGTGCAGTGTTCTGTATGCTCTATTATGCTTTCGTTCTTTACATGTCTTAACATTTCAGTTGTGTACAGCCACTTGCATGCAATCCTTCTAATCTTATGCTTGTATTTTCCAAAGTGATATTAAGTGCGGTGGAAATCAGTTATATGACTTAAGTCCCGGACAGGTAGGGCCAACCAGCTTTTGTTCTAGAGCATGACTGCGTGACTTTTGTAACATCCTGCATATTCAAAACTATTGATCTGGCTCATTGTAGAATACATTGTTTGTGAGTTTCTCTAGAACAGATGAAAAATAGTTTTACTTTCAGCCTGTCATAGTTGTTTTTGCTGTCTGCAGTTTCCAGAAGCGCCAGTTACAGAGGAGATAGGAATCTAACGTTACAAACAAAACTGAATTGAACTATTTGACACAGCAAAACCCCTGTGATTGAGATTCATCCCTCTGAGAAATCAGTTAGGAGTACAGGGGCTCTGCACACGGTGGCTCCACATTTACATTGTGCTGCTTTCACCACAATCAATGGCAAAGGAATAGAAAACATTCTGCAAACAGGCTTATGTTTAATTTCGGGTGTTTGACTACTGAAGAACACCAGAGCTCAATGATCGTTGCTCCAGCATGTCTGGATGGGGCTTGACAGTCAATATCCGGTGCTGTTGAAAATTGTTAGTGGACCAATAAGGTGTGCACACTTCATGGACTGAACTTAAGCAATACCCCAGCATTGCACAAGGGGGCACTGTCATGGTCTTTTACCAGTTTTACTAACGCAACTTACTGTACTGTTGTAAAGTAACTCTTTGCCCCCATGCCTTGCATTTACACTGATCTTCAACCACTTGGAGCTTTATATAGAAACCAGAAGAGTAGTAAATGCATTCACACAGAAAACCGTGTATACCCAGGCATTAGCACATGCGCCTGTTTGCGTCACTATGCGGTACATTTCATTAATTTACATTCAATGACACATCACAGGACCACTTACATTTTAAACTGAACCTTATAAGAATACTGAATCCTGATGTATTGGTAGGTCAACCAGTCATCTAGGGCTCTATGTTCTTAACTCAGATTTATTGCAGTTTAATAATGTCGTATTACTTGCATTTTTGGAATATTGTAGTTGCGTTGAGAAGATAGAAAAAGGACCATGCCCTCAACCTTATTAGAAATACACACGTGTCTGTGGCCAAAAAACACTGAGGGCTGCTGTTGTATAGGGTCTGCAGTGCTGCATTGCTGCGTGTTGGGATCTCTCCACTACTTCTATTAAAGTTTACCACAGTAAATTTGCATGGCAGTTTTCCCCCATGCTTTTTCCATGATTGTACTGTGCATTTACTATAGCTTACCATGTTTAATATGATTTACCATCCTCTCTGGGCTTTACAATGCTTACCTGTGCTTTCACTATGCTTTATTACACTTTGCTCTGCTTTTACTATGGTAAAGTTTTATAAGGCCCCCCCCACCCTGCTGTGCATTGTGTAATAGGCAGATGTGGGTGGAGGGTGGCACAACCCTCTAGACCTGGCCCTGATGGACTGTATGTTCTGACATCACCAGGTGGATTATATATCCTAATCTCTCTGCTCCAAGTTACTGAAGTACAGTAGCTGCATGACCTTCCACTGGCACTGGATATGAATTAGTCATTTAGCAGATGCAGAACTATGTATCAACAGTCACTTGCAATAGGACCTTGGTTTTACATCTTATCCTAAGGACGGAGCACAAGGAGGTTAAGTGACTTGCTCAGGGTCACACACAGTGGTAGCAAGCCCTTTTCTTTAACCACTGGAACACAAAACCTACTGTACTAGTGACCTGTTTTTTCTTTGTAGAGAAATTTCACATTGCTTTAGAGAAACAACCCCCCCCTCCCCCAACAAACTAACAAAGTCGGCAGAGTGACCTTTAATTAAGAGACAGGGCATCCCGTGCTCACCACGACAGCTGATAAGGTCACAGCTGGCGAATGACATTCAGAGAGTGAATAAAGGGGTTCCCTTGTAACATGTATTCTGCTGCCCGTCAGCGCGGGCCCGTGACTGCAGGTGGACAGCTTCCGGCACTGTTTATAGCTCTCCTGTACACAGAAAAAGATAATTGTGCAGCGTGACGCAGGAAAGTGTCTCATTACAGAACGAGGCTCTGAGCTACGTGGAAAACCTGTGTGTCAACTCGCCCTTCAGCACAGTCACTGGACGCGCGCCAGACAGGTGGCCTTGCTGTTTTTATGGTACTTTGTTTCCCTTCTCGGTTACAATAACAAAACTGTCAGTGTTGCCTGGCCCTGTAGTCTGCCTAGACATGCAAGTGTGCTTTCTTATCAGATTGCGGGAGTGGGAGGCAGATGAGGTATAGGGAACATTCTGGAGGTAGAACCCACTCAGTACTGTAGCTACTGGACTGCTGTGTGCTGTGCGCGCTGTTTTCAACACGGACCTGGTGTTTTGAAGTCGCCACAAAATCAGCAACAAATTGGCAGAATAACCAGCAAACAAGTCAGATTATCTTTGCTTAATTGCCACATATTTTGAACTGGTCACGGGTGATAAATACTAAGTAGGTTTCTTATTGCTCTCCATGGTAACAGAATAGTGGTCCTTTAATGCAAACATGTAACTCATTTTCTCACTTAATTCTTTGTTTTATTCTGTGTATTTGCTACTTGATAACAACATGACTAACTGAAGAAACACAGCCCTTATGTTTTCAAAAATGATTTCTTCGTTAAGATTATTATTATTATTATTATTATTATTTTGTTAAGATGTGGCAATTAAGCAAAGATATCGGACTGGTTCACTTGTTATTACTGGCAGTTTGTTGCTGGTTTAGCGGTGACTTCAGACATGAGGTCTGTTCCAGGCTGGAGCGCACATTATTCCAGCAGGAGTAGTGCATGCACCTATTTGTGTGATTTATACAGTACATTTAATTTCATTCTTGTTCAATTACAAGACACAGGACCACTGCCATTCTCAATTTTTTGTCCAGTCACATCCCACAGACTAAGTGCTTTGTGGGCTGCTGCCAAAGCTAAGAGCCACAATTGACTCTAGATGACAGTGTTTCTCTTCCATTCGTCTCTCAACAAGGGCTGTGTTTTTGTATTGGAAACAAATATACGCAGGCAGTTATTGCTTGTGCCTGAATGGAAATGTTACCCTTACTGTGCCTAAGAAACTGTGTTTGACTCCAAAACAAACACTAAATGTAGGAATGCAGCATTATGGATTTGTGACTGCTTTTTTTGGAACAAAGTTAGGGATTCATTTGATCATTTAAAAGTGGAAGTTGGATAAATTAGAACATACTTTCGATCCGTTATCAACAAGGTAAAGGGAAAATACATCCCAATCCAGTCCTTGGTGCCTATGGGCTACATTGAAGTTCAAATGTTTTGTCTTCTTTCACACCACACAAAGCATCTCGTCTGTGAACAGTGCGATTTGGGGTGGGTAGAATACACAAACTCCAAAACTGTCGGCACGTCTATAGTAAAGGTGCAGCACTTCGATACATCACTCATGTTACAACATCCGCCACCATGTAAATATAGTTATTGTCATTTTTTAAAACTTTTTTTAAAATTATTCTTGATTGAACTAAAAGGCAATAAAAACATAAGCTTATAAACAACCACATTTAAAAAAAATAAAAATAAATAAGCACTCGGGATAAGTAATTGCACATAACCTCCTCGATAACTTCTGTACTGCTGTAGGAAGTGTATTTTTACCTCAAGAATAACTGAGCATGGAATAAACTGTCCTGACTTGCAGTACTAGACAGTTCAACCCACTATGTGATATTTTATGTTCCGTTACCTAACAACCGCTGCTAAACAGCCCATCCCAACAGAAACAACGGGTATCTGTTCTTTTTAGGAGGCTTCTGATAACCTTTTGCTCTGAGAAAATTGTGTAAGGCTTGTGTATTAGGCTAACTGTTGATTCACAATAAGTGGATTTAAAAGGCTTTATTGGGAGAGTGCACGGTATGAGGAGGTGTACAGAGAAAAAGGGATATTGGAGCTGTTTAGTCTTGCTTACAAGTCTCACACATCTCTCCCTCTCTCTCTCTCTCCCTCTCTCTCCCTCTCCCTGTATCCTCTACACATAAAGGTCAACCCCAAATCAATATATGGGAATCGTAACTGTCAAAATGCAAACGTGCATTAATTCAAACCTGTAATTTAAAAGTGTAGACCCATTTTTCAAACCGTGTAACCAATACGAATGGCTTGTTTTCTGTCTTACAATTGTTTTTAAAAAATCTACTATCGATTTCTGGTAGCTTTTGTTAATTTTTATAACTTCTCTGTTTTTAAAAGATTCAATGCTGGTCCATTTTTTGAGCAGGAGTGAATGCGTTGTCTCCAAGCACTTTCAAGAACTCAAAACTAAACAAAAGCGCCAACGATGTCAGAATGCATTTTCTCTTGAGTCTTATTGTCTGACTCCACCTTCACAGCAGTGTCGTCAGTGTATTCGCTGCTTCCCAATGCCTGTGTGGCCGAAAGTGCTTTGAGAAACAGAATTATATGAGGTAGCTAGAAAACAGTCCATAGAGATGCTGAGATCAAGCGAGGCAGTGCGCTGCATGAGATGAAGCATAAATGTAATAACCAATTACAATTGACAGATGGGGTTAGGTTGCATTGATTCCTCGGTTTTGATTGCACCAGTGTTCTGGAACCAGTAAGTAATGCTATTGCAATTGGAATTAGCACTCACCAGAGACCCTAAACAGATTTATCTGAGAGACTGCAGTACTAGGGAATGCCTGTCGAGGTGTCTGTGATGACTTACAGTACACAATATCCTGCATTTCAGACCCATAGTTGCAGAACATTGATAAAAGTTGACAGTAATGCTGAAATAAGTTGTAATGACTAGATCAATATTTTAAACATCTTTTTTTATTTTATTTTGCCATTTTACTTGTGTGCAGTTTGGAGCTCTTTTAATAAAATAAATAAATTAAATAAATCAAATTACATTGCCCAGGGAAACTTGTACATGAAGCGATTGTTAAATCTATGGGGTGGAGCGGGTATCTGTTTGTACTGTATTTAACATTGTATTCTGACTGAGCAATATTACAGTTGTAACAAAAAACCCTTCCATTGAACATTTAAAAAAAAAAAAAGTAAAAACAGAAAAAAATATTTGATTAACAAAGCAAAATGACATCTTGTATCGGGCATATTTTCAAAATGCAGTGTCATCCTTGCACTGCACTGAAGTCACTGTGGCTCTGCTTGTGATGTTCTTGTTCCGAGACCCTGCTGAACCCTTTCCCTGAACATCCTGGTGGGGTCGCCACCCCTACGCTGACAGCCCATGCAAGAGTGTCGAGTCGTTTATTAGTTTTTATGTTTTCAGTATTTTAGAAGCTATTGTCTGTCTTCAGAAGTGATGACTGAAAGAAGTTAGAAAGTATTTTGGAAAACCTCTCTCTGCTATTTCACTTGTCAATTCGGTTCCTTTTTTTAAACATTTTTATAGTGGTTGCTAGGCAATCTTTTCAAAGTTCAATGGTAATCAGTAGGCAAATTGTTGTAACCCTAATTTCTACCAGATTTCCAGCTACTACCTAATAAAAAGTGGAAAAATAATTACTACATTTATGATGAAAAGAAAATCAGTTGGTAACACAGGAAGCTCAGAAAATAGTTTGAATTTCAGGTCTAAATTGAATTAATTGCCAATACCATAGTTTTGAATGATAAAAATTCAAAATTCCAGATTACTCGATATCATTGTAGTGCTTGTAGTGTTTTACACTTTTGAATTTCTTTACAATCTAGGCAGTTTAAAGGCGTTTTGGTGGTAGACTCTGACTTGCGGTATGAGCTGAAGACAACTATAGCTCACAGACGTTGTTATTTATTTCTTAGCAGACGCCCTTACCCAGGGCGACTTACAGTTGTATACAAAAAGTACATATCACGAATTACAGTACAATTAAGAGCAAGATACAAAATACAGTGACTACAGTCCTGATAAGAGCAAATACAAAACACAGTACGATTTGATATCGGGGCAGTTCAAGAGCAGATAACAGTGTTGATAGTTACATCAGGAATAGATACGAGTGCAAGTGAAATATAAAATACTACAGATTGAGTGAAGTGCAGGATTAAATGCAGTAAAATAGGGAGCAAATGAGTGCCTTAAAGGCAGAGTGCTATATTGTCCAGAAGGGAAGAGTTCAGTTTTACAGGTGTTGTCTGAAGAGGGGTGTCTTGAGGAGGCGCCGGAAGATGGTCTGGGACTGAGCAGTCCTGACATCCATGGGAAGGTTGTTCCACCCTGGAGGAGGGAGGAGAGGTCAGAGTCTGAGATGGGAGAGAAGGAGGAGAAGGAGAGTGAGTTAGTAGGGGAGACACAGGGTGTTGGGGTTGGAACGGGAGGGGGTGGGGGGGAGGGAGAGGTGTTAAAGAATTTGCGGATATCAGAGATTTTAGAGAAGAAAGGCAAAGTGGTCAGAGGAGATAGAGGAGGGGGGAGGGTTGAGGAGGGAGGAGAAGGTAGAGAATAGTTTCTGGGGGTTGTTAGTGGAGGATTGGATAATAGATTGGAAATAGGAGCATTTAGCAGAGGAGAGAGTAAAGGAGAAGGAGGAGAGGAGGGAGCGGTAGAGGTCTAGGGCAGCAGGGAGTTTGGTTCTCTTCCATTTCTTTTCAGCAGAGCGCAGTTTGGTTCTTGCTGAGCGGAGCACAGAGGAGAGCTAGGGTTGGGGAAGGGAGGGGCAGGCAGGTTGGGATGTGAGGGGACAGAGGCAGTCGAGGGAGGATGTGAGAGAGGAGAAGAGGGTGGAGGTAGCCGAGTCTACAGAGAGTTGGGAGAAGTAGTTGATAGGAGGGAGGTGAGAGAGAGCGGTGGAGGCCAGGATAGAGAGTGGAGGCTACGGCAGGTGACAGTGGGGAGGTGGAGTAGGGAGAGAGGGGAGAGACAGAGAAAAAGAGATGAAAGAGAGAGAAATTGAAGGAGAGGAAGGAATCCGGCATAGTGGATGGAGTTGGAGAGATGGATATTGAAATCACCTAACAGGACAGTTGGGGTAGACAGAGAGGGGAGGGACGAGAGGAGATAGATGAGTTCATTGAGAAAGTGTTTTTCTCCAACAGCCTCTCCTCACAGGTCTCTCCTCGCTGGACTCCCACAGCTAGACTCCCTGCTCTTTTAGTAGAGAGGCTGTATGGCTGACTGGTGCACAAATAGGCTAGCTGTCTATTATACCAAACTGTGCTAAAGACAATACTTAAGCAATACAATAGTTTCAATGCACTTCAATGGGATCACACAACTACAACTGCTGTGTGGAAACCAATCAGATTGTAAATCAACCTCTATTCAATTTAACCACACTCATCTGGTACTAATCACAAACAGTAGATCACCTAATTAAAACAACAACGCCTTTATAATGTTACTTAAATACAGCTAATGTTATGAGTTGGAATGAGGCCTCTAGTAGCCACTGGGAGAGATTTGGAAAAGGTCCTCGCTCTACCTGTCCTCGCTTTGACATACAATTGTACTTACCAAAATAGCTACTTTCTTCCTTCTGACTGCAAACAGCAAAACACAATCCAAGCAGGTCGGTCGCTAGAACAACAAAATTGCAAAGGTCAGGTTCTATTCTGTGTTTTTCTTTCATCCAAATAAATATTTTTTTGGCACTTCAAACCCCTGCAGCAGTTGTAGCAGCTCTGGAAGCGGGGGTGTTTTGCGTATTACTTCTTGTTGGCGTCTTTCTTTTTACAGCTGCGACTCTTGTTGTTGCCTAGCAAGGGACGCTATTCACTTGCAGGTCTCGCATTGTGATACATAAACAGATGCACACGTTATGATAATACTTTCATAATAATAATAAATAAAAAATGTACTGAGCACTTTTTCTCTCTAAAAGGAAAGCATGAGTCTTCACACTGTGCAACAGGAACAAGAAAATTAGGTCCTTCTAAATAAGTAGATTTAGTGCTTATTGTCTGCTCTCAGCTGCAGGGATCAGTATTATCCCACCCAGACATTCTGTATTGGCTGTAAGTGGCGACCATTTGGGGTGCCAGTTGTCTTGTGAGACGGGATGCTTATTAAACTCTTTTACTGTATGTGGTGTAGCTTGGGAGGTGAGCATCTGCACTGCAGCAATCCTGAGTCCTGCACTTTGTACTCTACAGGTCTTCCTTCTCTGGCTGGACAGGCTGTGTTCAGGAGACTGCTGTGACGGATGTAGACTACTTCAGCTTCCTCTTCTCCTCGCTCACAGGTACGAAACTCCTCGCTGTGACTCAGCTCTCTGCCTGCTTTGATGGCTCCTTTCTTATCTGGCCACTTTGACCTTGAGTGGGGTGAAAATAAACTTACACGGCACCCTATATAGTACTATATTCATCTTCACTGCTGGTGTGTGCGGCAATTTTGGACACAGGGAAAGGACACTGGCTCTTCTGGGATGTTTCTGTGTTGTGTTATTTTATTAGTTAGTTAATTGTGTGTTTTAAATGTTTATAATTGCATTTGCTTTTTATATGTCTGCTGTGTCTTCTCATCTGCCATGTATTTTCTTTTTCTGTTTTTGTGTTTGTCCAGGGACTGCCAATGAAAATGAGCTCATAGCTAAATTTGGGTGCAATACATGTTTATGATATGTTAAAAATTGTACGCTGTCCCTAATCCAAAAATATATATATATATATATATATATATATATATATATATATATATATATATATATATATATATATATATTTTATATAACATGTAGCAAAAAAAGCATCCTTAAACAGTATAGCTTATGGTAATGTGTCATCGCTTCAGCCAGATACATCCTTAAGTTATTGTAGATGGCTTCCCATTCATTTCAGAGTCTATAGGGGTGTGCTGATACTCATACTTGTAAATGCCTTTTAAGAAGGTATTAAATAAATCTATTCATTAATGTGTCCCGATTACCAAGCAATGGCAGTTAACTTTAGCATTAAGTGTTTTAAAGCCGATTTGGAATAAATGTACCTATCATCCGAGGTTTTTACTGCTGTACTGAGGTCGTCTTGTTTACTCCTGAACGCAGTGAATATATTGTGCAGAGTTGTGTTATGAAAGTTTGAGGACCGCTGCTCTTCTGTACAAACTGCAGATAGACGATGCATCTGTCGATTTAATATAAATAATTTCAAGTTACTGGCTACAGATATAAATACCCCCTCTTCTCTATTTCTCTCCCACTTCCCTTGCTCCTTTCTTTCTTTCTTTATTTTTTCTCTCTCTCTCTCTCTCTCTCTCTCTCTCTCTCTCTCTCTCTCTCTCTCTCTCGTCAGGTTTCTCTGGGGATGAGCTGGCCCTGCTTCAGAGAGGCAATGAGGATGGTCACACCAGCCGGATGCAGCTCTCCCCTGTCCTGCTCTACCCAACCGATCTGGAGCAGTTTGGGCACAACTGGGATGTGGCGCAGGTAACACAGCAGCACTAATCCTGAGTGACAGGCTGACAGGCCCCACGCTGCCTCGCAGCCCTCGTTCTCTCCTCTCTCTCTCTCCCTCAGCAGCCCCTGCGCATCTGCAGTCTTGGAAAGAACACAACAACATGGTCCTTAAAGTTGTAGGTCCAGCCTATACAGAGAGAGAGAGAGAGAGAGAGAGCTCTTACTGCAGGTGTTGACCTGTACTTTATTTTGTGAGTGTTTTAGTGTCCTCAGGTCTTTTTAAACATCCTTAGGGAGATTTAAATCAACTGTAAAATGTCGTCTCCCCTCCCCCCCCCCCCCCCCCCTCCAAATACGTTCCTCAAGAAGGTCCTGTGGCGTAATGACGTTGTGGTCAAGGCTGGCCAGCGGCAGAAATAGCAAACTACCAGGAAAACTGCAGTTCAGTGGTTTGGCTCCCATTTAATTCATAACGAACAAACAAAAGGCTTAAACAAAAAGCATCCAAAAACAAAACGGCACCCAACCTCATGCAGTAACAGGACACACACCCTACTGCTGTCTCGTGCAGTAACAGGACAAACACCCTGCTGCTCTCTCGTGCAGTAACAGGACACACACCCTACTGCTCTCTCGTGCAGTAACAGGACACACACCCTACTGCGCTCTCGTGCAGTAACAGGACACACACCCTACTGCGCTCTCGTGCAGTAACGGGACACACACCCTACTGCGCTCTCGTGCAGTAACGGGACACACACCCTACTGCGCTCTCGTGCAGTAACGGGACACACACCCTACTGCGCTCTCGTGCAGTAACGGGACACACACCCTACTGCGCTCTCGTGCAGTAACGGGACACACACCCTACTGCGCTCTCGTGCAGTAACGGGACACACACCCTACTGCGCTCTCGTGCAGTAACGGGACACACACCCTACTGCGCTCTCGTGCAGTAACGGGACACACACCCTACTGCGCTCTCGTGCAGTAACGGGACACACACCCTACTGCGCTCTCGTGCAGTAACGGGACCCACACCCCACTGCGCTCTCGTGAAGTAACGGGACACACCCCCTACTGCGCTCTCGTGCAGTAACGGGACACACACCCTACTGCGCTCTCGTGCAGTAACAGGACACACACCCCACTGCTCTCTCGTGCAGTAATAGGACACACCCCCTACTGCGCTCTCGTGCAGTAACAGGACACACCCCCTACTGCGCTCTCTTGCAGTAACAGGACACACCCCCTACTGCGCTCTCGTGCAGTAACAGGACACACCCCCTACTGCGCTCTCGTGCAGTAACAGGACACACCCCCTACTGCGCTCTCGTGTAGTAACAGGACACACCCCCTACTGCGCTCTCGTGCAGTAACAGGACACACACCCCACTGCGCTCTCGTGCAGTAACAGGACACACACCCCACTGCGCTCTCGTGCAGTAACAGGACACACACCCCACTGCGCTCTCGTGCAGTAACAGGACACACACCCCACTGCGCTCTCGTGCAGTAACAGGACACACACCCCACTGCGCTCTCGTGCAGTAACAGGACACACACCCCACTGCGCTCTCGTGCAGTAACAGGACACACACTCTACTGCGCTCTCGTGCAGTAACAGGACACACACCCTACTGCGCTCTCGTGCAGTAACAGGACACACACCCCACTGCGCTCTCGTGCAGTAACAGGACACACACCCCACTGCGCTCTCGTGCAGTAACAGGACACACACCCCACTGCGCTCTCGTGCAGTAACAGGACACACACCCCACTGCGCTCTCGTGCAGTAACAGGACACACACCCTACTGCGCTCTCGTGCAGTAACAGGACACACACCCTACTGCGCTCTCGTGCAGTAACAGGACACACACCCTACTGCGCTCTCGTGCAGTAACAGGACACACACCCTACTGCGCTCTCGTGCAGTAACAGGACACACACCCCACTTGGAGTGATCTGTGAAACCTCTGAGAACCACGTAATCCCACCAGGATGCGCATCAAACCAAGTGAACCGAGATCACTTGAAATGGTTGTCTCAGTTCGCTTGGAAGTGGACCCGGTACGTTTGCCACTTTTGCTTTTTTTCAACTTTTTGCAGTGTGAAACCAAACATACTCCAGCTCACTTGCACAATTTGCTCCAATGTTTGGAGCATTTACAAGTGTCTGGCCACTGTCTCACATATGCAATGCAGGGCTTGTCAAAAACAAACACGGTACAATGACAAATACACACCAGACAAAAACACCATAATGTCACATGTACACAACAGCACATCACAAAAAAATACAATAGGGCTGATTTACAAAGTGCCCCAACCCAGGGCTATTCAATGAAATTATGCTAGTACCAGTGTTTGAGCTGTTACTGTTGCAGCATGCACATTCTTTAAGCATAATAGCAAAACTTAGGAAAATAGGAAAAATATTAAATGACAATTGAATAATTGTTTAGCACATGTATTCCATCTGCCTTCATTATAATTGTGCAGTGGGCTCGCGAGGAAAACATTGTGCCAAGACAAAGCAGTACAGACATTCCTGTTGCATTTGCATTGCTCCACCTGAGTTTAGTAAACCAGCTCCTATGTTGCATCTGTAGCTCACCACACTGTCACACCTACATCCACAACAAGCTATTATTATTATCATCAATATATGCCTTCGCTTTAAATGTCTTCTGAACACCAGATGTCGCTCACTCATTTTCAAGTGTTTTTCTGACAAATACGTAACGCTTTTTCGGCATGTACCAAAAGAACACGAACAACAGCACGACACGTAAAGTATTCTCCATGTTGGGCATGATAAAAAACTTTTTTTCCAGAGAGATCTTCCACTCCAGTGACCAGCAAGAGAGACGAGTGCATTTGGAAAAGTGCATTGTGAAACTAATTAGGGCTGCAACGAAGGGTACATTTTGACCTTCGAAAGTTCGGAACACATTACCGCAGGAAGGTTCTAACCTTTTAATGGTACTAATTTGCATAATTTACTGGATGTCGCCGTAGCTACTAGTTTATAATTGATTGAAAATCCTATTATTTTACAGGCAAGCCATATAAACATGTAGTTTAAAATAGTAGAGAACAGTAATCATGTTTTTGTAATTTAAATAAAAACACATGTTGTTTATGTACATGTAATTGATGCTGCTTGCGATATACTGTATACAGGAAGCTTGCAGTGCAGCAGCACCAACTGCAGCGGACGTAGACAAAACAATGCTTTATTTAAGTCACCGCTCCAAGTAGGTTATCGGTCAGTCTTGTTTTACTACTACTACTACTACTACTACTACTACTACTACTACTACTACTACTACTATGGTACTACTAATAAAAATGATAATAGTAATATAAACTTGTGCTTGTCAAGTGACCCCGGGGATTGGTTGTGCCTCCGTGATACTTCAACAGTCGCTTGCACAGTTTGCATTCAACTTTGTTTTGGTCGTCTGGGCATTTAACGAAACCAATGCTGTTTGGGATTTTTTTGAGACGTTTCTTTCAATACATTTTACGCTATGCAGCGCTTTGCTGTCGAGCTGGCAAATGAAGAAATTAAAGGTTTGTCTCAGGATAACACAAGCTGGAGGGGGGAGGGGCGGACGGTGCTCAGTTTTCAAATTTAAATTTATTAGTGTTAGCAAATATTTTGTCTGTTTCAAACGTATTCTACCCTAGCACTTCTCTTTACACTGTCTCGTACTCTAGGTATTCAATACATATTTTACTTGAACCACTACAACCGCTATAGGTACCCCACCCCCCCACCCAGTGCTTTGGCATAATATACCCTGCTCCAATGCACGGCAATACAAGGACGGTAAAACACAACTGACGTGTATCTGAGTGTTGTATATCTGAGTGCTGACTGTAGTATGTTACTGTATTTGTACCTGCGATTACTGCTTGGGTAGAATAAGCAGAGGAAACATGTTAATTGACCCCAGGCTTGGTGTGAAACGAACCAAAGCAAACCCGCAGAAATGTGTTAATTTGCAACCGAACCACTATTCAAATCACTTGCACGTGAACTAGGTGTGAAAGTGCCCTAATTTTGTTGTTGGTGTTGGATTCAGTTCCAGGTTCCTTACTGTCATCCAAATAGCCACAGTGGTGTATAGCTTAGCATCTCTGAACAGACTGGGATTGGAGGTAACCGGTCTGTGCTGTGTGGCTGTACTGGTCAAAAGGGTTTAATCGGGGGCACTTGGTAATGAGCAGTCCAGCGACTGGTTGCCAACTGGGAACAAGACTAGGTGCTCAGCCCTGTGCTTCAGAGGATCGCTCTGCCTTCATTGACAGGCCTGCTCAACCTCTGCTGTCTGACAGACGCTGTCACAGCATAAAAGGACACATTCTCCAAATAAGAATAGTGTGGGCTTCTCCAAAAGAGAAGAGTGTTTAAAATAAGGATGCTAACATATTTTAATCGTGTTACAAGCATTAAGGCTGGTTCATACTGCAGTCTTGTGACCACTGAGATGGTCACGCAACCAGATAGATTTGAGAAAAATTCAACTCTGGTGACCAGTCGTACAACTAGAGAGACTGGAAATCACCAAGCGACGGTCACATGATTTGAAGTATGAACCAAATATAGACATCACCTGTAGTGTTTGTACAGTGTGTGGTTATTTATTCAGAGTCTTTTCCATGTACACATATATATATATATATATATATATATATATATATATATATATATATATATATATATATATATACTGAGCATCAAAAGAAACTTATCACTTATATTTGGATAAAATTCACTAGATGCTGATTAACAATTGACATCATGAAGATTCTGCAAAATGATCTGTCGATCTTGGGCAGGTGTTGTGACTCTTGATCTCCTAGTTCGTGGCCTGTCACTGACAGAGTGTATCTGGTTATACCAGGGGTGGGCAGTTCTGGTCCTGGAGGGCCGGTGTCCCTCCTGGTTTTTGTGCAAACTGTACCCTAAATTACTTAATTGGACCAATTAAGTGCTTATTAGAAGCTTAATTGGTCAGTTGGAACAAACACCAGGAGGGACACCGCCCCTCCAGGACCGGAATTGCCCACAACTAGGTTATACTGTCTCGCTAGGTTTGAAATTGCTGGCTGTGAGCACCCAAGACGGCGAGCCACAGTACAGTATGCTGCCCTAGTCCAGCCTCCAACATGCTGATTGCACGAAGGCGCTGCTCTCTTGACAGACGTGGCATATTGTTTTTTTTCTGTGATTTTCTTTATTGTTTTTATTCAAGCTTGCAGTTCAACAGCTGAAATCACTGCATATCCAATGTTCAATCAACTGTCTCACCAATTAGGTGATTAAGTGCATATGCTTCAGTCATAGTCACTCAAGCGTGTCATGGTCAAGGATGAATGATCAAGTGATTAAAAAGAAACCAAAAAAAATGACCACTTATTTTTTCCGAAAATAAATGTGTTATAATAGTGATAAGTTTCTTTTGATGCTCGGTATATGTACAGCACATAAATAGAGAACTTTTCCCGTTACAGTTTGTGATACATAGTTTCGACTGGTACCTCAGTGTAAAAAAGTTCTGGAATAAGTGTATTGTGGTCTCATCCGAGTGTTTCAGTGAGTAGAGTATCATTTTTCATTGCAAGTGAATTCAGGCACTAATATGGACAGACTGGATATTAAACGTCCTCGGAGAGAAAGGAAGGGGGGGCTGGGGGGGGGGAACATTTGCTGTTACCTTCCATTAGTGTTTATTACTGAAGTATTTGCCTTGGAGGGGTGAGTAGGCTGTTAATTTGTTACAGCTTGTGGCAAGAAAGTGGAAAATCAGTTTTCATTGCTTTTTAACTGGGCACACAATCCGTGTCTGTAAAAAACTGTCACACTCACTTTTGTAATTGATTTGAGGGAGTTACACCCTACTTTGTGCGGCACGCATAAATACATTCAAATAATTTTCAATGTCTGAAGTGGACCAGGGTAAAGAGCAAGTATTTAAACAGCAACCATAAGTAAAGATAGAAGTTACAGAAGAGAAGGAATTATTTGAACAAGTAAAATAATAGTAAACTGTAAAAAAAAAAAAAAAAAAAAAAAAAAGATATTCACCGTTCGGTTATGGAGTGTACTGATGTGAAATGGGAATGAATGTGCATGCCGAGTGTGTGACTAAAGTTTATTGATTGAGGGCTGCTTACATACAGAGTGAGTTGTAATCAAGGAAGGAGAAGGGTTATTACCAGATAAAGTGCAGTGAAAATGTGTTCCTGTATTATGGTGTGTTGCCGATTTTAAATATTGCTTGTTAGTGGACACACATACCCTGTAGATAGCGACGACCTTTCAACCATGCATATCTGCAACTAGCATTTGTAATGTAGGACAGCTGACCAGGGCTGCCAACTACTTTTACAAAAACTCGACTACTTCTTCCTGAAAAAACCTTTAAAAAATAAAATAAAAAAGCATGGCCCCAGGTTTATCTCGGCTGTGCACCAAGTTCTGTGCAGCTGGATGTCTTTGAGATCGGTGCAGTCTGTGTCATTTACAGTGTGACGATCTCACACAAACAATCCACAGTGGAAATGGCGGTGTGATTTGCCACTAGAAACGCAAGTTTCAATTCTGCCCGTCTCTTTTTATCATTAACGTCCGACACGGGTGCTACTTGGAAGCAGTTTGTTGTTTTATTCAAGGCAGAATGTGGAGTAGCATTGCTAATGTGTTTCGTTGTTTTTTGCATGTCTTATTGAGACTCTGCAGTATTTACAGAAGCCTTTGGCTGTGTCTCCTGGATCAGCAATTAGCCACCCTAAAAAAAATAAAAAAAATAAGCTGTTTACTTTCATTGTTTAAAGATGAGCTGTCTTAAATTTACTTATTTTCAAATACAATGGAAACTGAAAAATATCAGCATGAATAATACAATTTTTTTTTATATATATAAATAAGTAAATGGTTACGTTTGTTTAAATACATTTTAACATTACTATAATAAATAACATATTGCTAGTTAGGTTTGCCTATGCAAAATATAGATAAACTGGCCAAAGCCAAATTAACACATATATTATAGACAGTGTTGTTGAAAGGGCTGAAATTATCAACTGGCCTTATCTTCTTATACTAACAGTTTAAATAAGGTTTAAACAAATCTCTTTTGAAATGTATGTATTTATTTATTTATTTGTTTTTTAATTATTATAATGATGATATAACTGACATGTATTAGTACAGGTAGTAGCAGATGAACAGCCAGCTGTTCTTGTTGGATCTAGTGAATGTGTGTGTTGGAGCTCCAACAATAGACACATTCTCACCCTTAAAAACTGCTTCTCCTTCCCAGGAATAAGATTTATTTTTGGAATATATATTGCCCACAACTTTGGCATCTTTCCTTTGCGGGATCTGAGGGGATTCTGTTCATCACTTAAAAATAACTTTGTCTATTTTCCCCCGGAAAAACCACAACAATCATATTGGTGGATACTTGACAGGGCAGCGGGTGGGGCCCGGGTTTGTGTGTGTGTGTGTGTGTGTGCTGCTCTTGCTCCGATTCTGATTGGATGTGTTATCTTAATCATATTGTGTCAATTATGGCAGAGATTTCTTGGTTTAAAAAAAAAAACAAAAAAAACCCTGGAGCGTTTTTCTAAAACCTAATTAAAAACAGCCCGATTTTGCGGAAAAAACGTCCAGTTGGCAGCACTGCAGCTGACATCCGACGGGCCAGAAGGAAGGCTCTTGAGGGCTGGATTTGGCCGGCGGGCTGCCAATTGAAGAACCCAGATCTAGACTGACCCATCCTCATTACCCCAGAAAAACATGAAATAATCACCAGGCAATACAGGAGACTCAGGCAAACCCAATTTGAGGTCTTTCATTAATAGGGTTTTGGATGTGAAATGTAGGTGATGAATGATGTTCATCTAGCTCTGTCTGCATCTTTCATGGCCTTTCACTGTAATAATTATTGGTTGAGACAGTTGGTTTAAATTTGTTTTACAATATGCAGCTCCTGGTGTTCGGAAGATGTTTGTGGTAGTGATATATTGTTTTACAGCAGAGGTTCTCAAACCTTTTTTTTTGTTGCTGGGACCCCTTTTGGAAATGTTTCAGGCTTTGCTCTACCTATCAGCCTCAGAAATATGTATTTGTGGCAAGCACAATATAGGAGACAGAATTGCTCTCCCTCAGCATAAGGAAACATTTATTTGTGTAAAATAAAATATAGGACCTACATCTCAAGCTGCATCCACACTGGACTCGAGTGACGCGAGCGAATAATTTAGAAGACACTGCAATCAAATGGGAGTATCCAGGCCAGCAGCGAGCGACGTTGCTTTGAGATTTTTGCTTCACTAAAATAGAACCTGTTTCTATTATTTTATTTTATTTTTTAAATATAATCACATGACTGGAATGAAACTGACCAATCAGAAGCAAGGTTAACACCCTTGACACACATCAAACACACGCCTCAACACACGTCACGCCTCAAAAGTTGAACGACTACAAAGACATCCAGAAGAAAGACAATGCCTGGGTGGTTTGCAGGTGGTGCATTTAGCAGCACAGAGACATTTTCTTTCCGATTTATGCAAGTTGCATAAAATAGGTTTATTAATAAGCAAAAATAAACCGGAGCATACATGCAGTTTACATATCCAGCATTTAAATGAAAAATGTGCACTTTTGCTGGCTTTTAAAAATGACACAAAGGTCCTGCATTCACACAACTTGAACATGTGACCTAATTAAGCGATGACTTTTTTTTTTCTTTTGTTTGTTTTTATGGTAAATAACGTTTTCTTCACTAAATTTTTCTGTGCCACAAATCCGTGACAAGAAGAAGGTCTTTACATAGGCACACATAGAAGTTTTGTGGAGATTCACCAAACAAACAAAAATATTATCAAGGTCCTACTATTCTATACATTGTAAAACAAAGCCATAGTTTTGAGCCATGCTTATAAAGCATTTTCTGTCAAGTTCACTGGACTGTTTTAAAAGGAAAAACTAAATACAAGTAAATAATACAAATTAAGTGGGTGTGTTACATGTTCCCATGTGTTGCTACAACTGTTTACGTGTATTGTTTTAATTTTTTAAACTTTAAATTGCATTCTCTGCCTCAAGATGGCTTCCCATGTACCCGCATGGATATCTCAGAACTAGATTTCCCATCATCCTCCTGCTCACAAATGCAACTGAGATGGATTCACCAGTGATTTTTAGTACACATTTCCGTGACAAAAACCCAGCCTTACTTAGCAGTTATTAAATAACTCTCCTCCATCTAAAAGATCGAGAGGAATTTACCACAGAATGGTCATTCATTAAAAGGAAGTAGAGCGTCTCAATCTCACGTCTGCTGTGAATGCTGACGGACACACTTCTCTGAAACATGGCGGGCGTCACGACTATCGCTCACATAGGTACGAAGAAACACCAGCAATAAGCAAAATCTGACACTCCCCATTACTGTATGTTTGTGCAAATGGGTTTTGAGGTTTAATTCGCTTTAAATAATGAATTAATTATTGGATACTACACAGCATTTTGTGTTTTGGTAGTTGAAGAGTATTAAAAATGTAAATAAAAAACTGTGTTAAATCTTTCTTGGTGTTGTTGTTTTTGAATATTTCAGTCCAGGTTGATAGCACTTACTCTTCTAACATATCCAGAATAAATAGAATAGAAAAAAAAAAAAAAAATCAATGTTGAAGTATTTTTATTGGGGTTGTTAATTTCTGAATGCCATGTGTTTAAAATTACCAAAATTATAGATTGAACAGCAAAAATTAGGGTATTGGCTTGCCAGTAGGATTGGTCTCTCCAGTCAGTTCTTTGGACCTCGTAGGATTTGCTTGCCTTCCAAAAAAGGCAGATAGACAGCCTGGCCAGGGATTGAACCTGCTGCCACCACCCAACTCAATTAAGGAGAGAACAAATTTCAACTTTGTTTTTAACAAAAAGGAAATCTTTAACATTCAGTCTGACAGCTTATACTGTATTAGGAAACAATGGATTTTTTAAATTACCATTTTCTTGTCAGATTTTATTGGAAATTGCCCATTTATTTAAATTAATAAATCCAGTTTGAGGCATGCAATTTGAAAACAAAATGGAATTTTAGAGTAAAAGGAGCGTGCAAAACAGTGTTAATGCAGCAAGTGTCATTATAGCATAAATAACCCCACTCAATGTTATAGTACCCAACATCCAGCTCTGTGTTGTTCTGCTGGGGTATATAGTTGATCAATCAACCTCCCAGTTTCCTTTTCTTTTTCTATTGCTATGCATTACTGCTCAGTGTGCCCAAACAGTAACTAGAAAGCCATCAAGGTGCACGATTGTATTAGAAAACGCCACAACATGAAGTTTGGCAGAAAAGTTCCCTGCTTTGTGTATAATAAAGTTACAGAAAAAAACGTTGACAGTGTTTAGATGGTACAGCCAGCAGCGGTGTTTGCTATAGGCTGTGGGGCAGTGCTGGGCAGATGCTGTGGACACAGCTAAACCCTGATGCTGTGCTGGGTCCTAAACTCAATTTCCAAGTGCTTCGCAAGGGACCCCTTGCACACCCCTGTGATTGCTCCGTGGTTAGGCAGTGCGGTCAGAATTCTCACTAACCCAGTTTGCTGTATGTGGTTGGTATTACACCCTTTTTAGTGGCCCCAGCGGTGTAAGTGCAGTCTGGCAGGAACTTGACTGCCTTGCCAGGGCATGGCTGCAGCCTGTAATACAGACAGTGAATGCAGTGCTCTTGGAGAGATTACCACTATCTGATGGCTGTATTACCCAGTTCCTCTGCATTGCTTACACTCAGGGTTAGTAGTACAGTACTACAGATAAGGGGTGGTAATATATGCCCAAACATCAGGTCTGCATACTGTAGGAATATGATTTATTTAGGAGTTTGCTACATTGTTATGATCGGTTCTCCTGAAGGCAGTTGCTTTACAGTTGCTTTTAGCGTGGATTGTATTAAGATACTGGGATGTGGATTAGCAAAAGTCTGGCTTTTATTACTCAAAGACACGACACCAGTTTGGGAACGACTGTATTTTTATTATATTTTTTTTTAATGATTTCTGCCATAAAATGTCATTTTAAACAAATCATGAGAATGCTTAAGAAATACCTTTATCAAAACCCAAGTAATGTGACCTAGCATAAAGACTACTGGATGAAGCATTTTACTACATTTTACTACATTACATCTCTTTTTATTACTGTGTTTTACATTACAAATATTTATCCACTTATTCCGTTTTGGTGTTTTGTGGTACTTTTGAAGATATTTTTAAATTCAAGCGTTGAGCTGGCAATAATAATTTAAATAAATTCAAATAGCATTACATTACCACTTTTTGTGTTCTTGTTTTGAACCTTTCCTTATGTTTTTTTTTTTTTCAGGTTGGTTGTTTCTGGAAAGCTGTCTATGTAGTACTTGTGTTTGTGTGCCTTGCCCTTCCTTTCCCTTCTGTTTTTCTTTTCTTTTTCTTTTTTTTTAATTTGAAGGGCTCTGGTTTCAGACTAATCCTCTTGTTGTCACGTAGTGTTCACAATGTGATAAATGCTAATGAAATGTAACATAATGATTCAGCAGTGACATTTTTGCATGGGAATTAAACACTAACAAATCTTAGCCCAGGGGTCACATATAAATTATAATAATACAAAAATCTGCTAATTCCTACAATACAATTAAGCTTCAGTTTTGACTTTTTCATTTTCGTGTCTAAGTCAATCAGGCGTCCAGAGTGGACAGTTATTACACACCAAATTGAATTTATATTAATTTAAGTAATGAGCCAATATTGTTTTACAGGTATGAAAATGCCATTGAGAGGTGCTTTGTTTTTTTCTATATTTTTATTATAATTTTTTTTTTTTCATATAAGTTGGTATTAATCTAGAAGATTTGAAGACCACTATTTGTTCTGTCTGGAGTCATATTGGTCCCTTGTCAAGAGAAGAGGCACGACACATACTGTTGGTTTGAGCTTGACAAATCTTGGATGCTTGTTTGTAAATGTAGGCCATTTGCCTTTACAGGTATGCTCCCTTAGGTTTTCAGATCCATGTAACGTATTTGTGAGCTGCTCCTGTCGTCTTACGCAGTTGCACTTTTAATGCCTTTTGTTCATTTTGAGAATCGCCTGAAGCTACATTATTATAGGAAAGGGTTAACACACACCAGCTGTGCTGTGCTACAGAGCTTTGAGGGCCTCTAAAACCAGGTACGACCTTTTGGAGCCAAGCGTTTTGGCAAGTGGCTTCCTTAGTATACTGAAAAGGGCACTATGCAAAACGTTAGTCTCCTTCACTTGGTTTCTTAAAAGTTTTACCTTTTTTTTATTTTGTCTGAGTGTATTGGAATTCTGAATGGACTCTGAAATCAGCTTAGCAACAGCCAGAGACCTACAGCTACCGTAGTTAAGAGTAGGGAAATTATCTATGAAGCAGCAGCTTTAAACAGCTATTATGGTGTGCTGTTCTACAAATTGAAACTTTTACCTTGTTCTGTGATAACCTTTTGGCATTTTACAACCAACTAACAAAATATAAAAAGAAATAGATTTTCAACACTACCGCACAGTATTTCGCACCTTTTGAATGTGTTTTGTATTCAGTATCACTTACAAATAATTGTTTAACAAAGTATCAATTAAATGAGTAATAACCAGGACTTAAAATGCAAATGCTTGCTTGTGCGTGCTTCACTGCAGTCTAAATATACTGTAGTTAACACCCTGTTTACTCAAGTTCTGAGGCTTTAGATTAGGAAGACATTAACTGAAGCACGTTTTTGAAGGGTTTTCAAAGCTAGTGCCCTAATTATAGCTTACTCTAACAACAACCTTTCCCCTAGAACCATGATGTTTTTGGGGGGGAATTTACAAATCTCAACTCTGGCCCATTGTAACACAAGGAAAGGGACTCATCCAGTTATTCAAATTTCAAATAATGAAGTAGCTAATCTGAAAACAATTCCAGTGCTCTGTGAGGACTGCATAACAGCACTTTCTCAACATTGCAAAACTATCTTTCTGTTACTAATTCTGTGGATATTCAGCTTATGGACAAGTGTTCAATGCACAGCATCAATCTATGAAAGCAGATCATACTAACCAGCTAACAGCACTTACATTTAGTACCAAAATATAATGCAAGAAGTGCCAGTAGACCTTTAGCACATTCTTCCTGTGAATCAATCATGCTGTAAAATGCAGTTTGCTAATAATCTGTTGTAATGGCTGATTGATTAACTTTTGCTAATTACAAGCCTTGGTTGAATTTAAACGGACATCTTGTGCCTGTAGAAGTGAATCACATATGAGCAGATCACTATTAAATCCAGCTATGATTCTTGGTGTCTGTTGATTTAACCTCCCGCTATTTCTCAGAACGCTGTAACCGCAATGCTGTAATTGTTCCTCTTTCAAACTGGTACTAACTTTGGTCCATTTTACTTCATGTTTACAAACCACTGTCATAACTGCTTTACCCTTTACAGTGTGCCTGTGGATGCTTTCTGCCTGTCTAGTTTGTTTCTAAAGTGATATGTAATCTGCTGAGCTTCATTCACCTGTTCTGAGGCCATCTGTTGTGGTGCTCTTTGAAACAGTCAGTGCCTCCAGCACATTTCAGGTTTTCAATCTAAACTAATTGAACATTTGTAATGTCTTTGTAGGAGGTTATTTTTGTGTTCTTATAGAAGTAATTGTTTTTGTATTGGTCTATATTCCCTTTATTGAATCCGGCATGTCTATAACCATTACCCACAGAAAAGAATAGTTTGGTCATTTTATTCTACACTGCGCCAAGGTAAGCGCATTTTACAGCACAGAGGAATTAGATTGCCTCATCCACCTATCTGTGATTATTTTGGGAGTACCCCCTTAAAAATAGGTCCTTGATACAATCCAGTGCTGTAAAATGATCAGATATACTGTAGATTAATTAAATCAGCCCTTAGTTCAACATATAGGCTGTACAATGTAAGTTTTCTTTTGTTTTATCACTTGCAGGAGGTATGCCATTGCTTGGAGACTGTCTCATCTAGACCTCAGTGCTTTGATATTCTCCAGAATGCCATCTGCAAAAATTTGGTAAGTCCAAGAACTGGTAGAAACTGTGCTGGTGGCTCTGCATTCAAAGCAGCTTCAGCACAGTTAGTGGGCAGGCTGCCTACACGTGCAGTAAGTAGTAAACTATTTGTGTGGTTTACCCCCATATAAAACTAATGCAAGTTTAATATTGTATACACCCATGAGTCACTTGTTGGGTGCCCTTGCTCAAGATCTGATATATTTAAAATGGTTCCCATGATTTTGCTTGTGGTAGCAATGAGCTGGGACAAATATTTGAATATCCAAACATATGCTGCTTGCAGTGTATTTGTGGCTTGTATTGATTCATATAACATCATTTATAACCATCTATCAACCAACTCAAATTCTACTGTAGAGAAGAGTGATTCTCTCCTGTCTTTAATGGGTAATTGGATAGGGTACCAGGTTTATTTTACTCCAGAGATTTTATTTATTTATTTATTTTTATTTTTACTGTTAAACAGTATAAATACAGCCAATTCAAAATGAAAGAATACTGGTATTAGAATATTTGTGTACATTTTTAAAGAATATTCGAACATGAAAAACCCAGCACTACCTAGTTCTGAATGCACTTTGTAGTGATGGTGGGGATCCTTTATTTTTAATTGTTTATCTTTCTTCCTCTTGCCTGGCCTGGGTGTGTGCTGCCTGTTGTGCGTTGCTTGTGGTGTTTTCTCTTTGTCTGCTTGTCTGTCTGCATGTCTGTCTATCTGCCTGTCTGCCTGCCTTTCCTCTCTCTCTCTCTCTCTCTCTCTCTCTCTCTCTCTCTCTCTCTCTGTCTGTCTGTCTGTGTGTGTCTCTCTCGCTCTTGCGCTCTCTCTCGCTCTCGCTCTCTGACTGACTCTCTCTCTCCCTCTTTCTTTGCAGGCTGGTCTGCGTGTGGTTCCTGACAGCACAGCGGCGGCGGTCCTCAGTGCAGTGTCCAGGCTGCTTGTCCTGGCCTACATCCCCAGTGAGGTGCTGCTGCGCTTCCTGGCCAGCTGCTGCTACAGCCTCCTGCACCACCTACTGACCCTGGAGAAGAGCGCAGCTGAGGACAGCGCACACAAGAGGTGACAGCGTTTATCCACCAGTGTTAAATAGTTAAATATGAATACATTTTAAATCCCTAGTGCCACAGTTCCCGCATGTAGCCACTGCCAAAACCGTAAATTAAAAACTGTGCCCCGAAATATTAACCATTTTAAAATCTCCAGTTTTGCATTCTCTTGGTGTAACCGGTTTCTGGAGTGGCATCACAAGTATTGCGTGGGGGCTGCAGTCTGTGATCTCTTGAATGGAGTCTGCACCCTGGAATACCACAGCGGTGATGTTATCTCATGAGAACCAATTTCAAGAAGGGGAAAGAAGCAAGCTTGTAATGTTTATTTCTCCTTGTGAATCTCTTGTGTTCCGTATGAAGAAGTCACATTGTTCTAATTAATGAAGAAGAACCCATTGTGGGCATGTGGCCGTGGGCTATTTGAGAGTTGACAGAGTAAGGGTGACGTTCAGGGCTGGAGAAGGTGATCCGGGGTGCACTCTATATATAAGAAACCACTAAAGACGCATGACTACTCGTACAGTACAATAAGCTCTTCAGGGACTTCTCACTTTTGTGAAAGCTAGGTTGTGTGTACTCTTAACACTATGTAACACAATTTTTGTTCCTGGGTAGTAAGTATTATTTCCTAATTGCTTATGCCTCAAAAGTATAGAAGATGGCTATTATTCCCGACAAACTTTGCTTTTGTGACCAGGACAGTGATATTTTGAAATTTACCTATTTCCAATGAGAAAACGGGCGAATTTGTGTCTTTTCGTTCACATAAAGTCAGAAAAAAACAACATATGAATCCAAATTAACATGTATTTATACTAAAGTAATACAAAAATGACTACAAAAGATTTAGAAGTGAGTAGTTTTTCGAGATTTACGATTATACTGTAAATCACTTTCACGAATCAGCCCCCAAATGTAGTCTCCCATCATGTTCTCGTTATACTGTCCTTGGTAGCGGCGTTCAAAGTCCAGTATATCCTGGTGGAAGCGCTCGCCTTGCTCCTCCGAGTACGCTCCCATATTCTCCTTGAATTTATCAAGATGAGCATCAAGGATATGGACTTTGAGGGACATCCTACAGCCCATTGTGCCGTAGTTCTTCACCAGAGTCTCAACCAGCTCCACATAGTTTTCGGCCTTGTGATTGCCCAGGAAGCCCCGAACCACTGCGACAAAACTGTTCCAAGCCGCTTTCTCCTTACTAGTGAGCTTCTTGGGGAATTCATTGCACTCCAGGATCTTCTTTATCTGTGGTCCGACGAAGACACCGGCTTTGACCTTTGCCTCAGACAGCTTAGGGAAGAAGTCTTGAAGGTACTTGAAGGCTGCCAACTCCCTATCTAGAGCTCTGACAAATTGTTTCATAAGGCCCAATTTGATGTGCAGTGGTGGCATCAGCACCTTCCGGGGGTCCACCAGTGGCTCCCACTTGACGTTGTTCCTCCCCACAGAGAACTCGGTCCGCTGTTGCCAGTCCCGCCTGTGGTAGTGCGTCTTGGTGTCTCTGCTGTCCCAAAGGCAAAGATAGCAGGGAAACTTGGTAAAACCGCCTTGGAGACCCATCAGGAATGCCACCATTTTGAAGTCTCCTATGACCTTGATGCTGTCTCAGAAAAATGCAGATATGTATCCACTTAGGCAGCTGGAACTAAACTGAACTGGTGGGCTTAAGGCCCCTGTATTTATACTACTATTTATATTACTGGAAAGTTCTAGAAGTTACTCCAAGTTTACTCAGCACTGAATCTATCTGGAATGTTCTGGAAAATAGGTAAATTTCAAAATATCACTGACCTGGTCACAAAAGCAAAGTTTGTGGGGAATAATAGCCATTTTCTATACTTTTGAGGCATAAGCAATTAGGAAATAACACTTACTACCCAGGAACCAAAAAAACAAAAAATTGTTACACAGTGAAATGTTCTTATCATTCAGTAATGATTCAAAAGGGGTTATCTGGGGCTCATCAGATAATGTTAAGGGTTCATTCCCACTCAAGCACACAGCTCTGCCCTGGACTGGATTATTCTGGTAAAGTGAGTATTATAACATTTACTGAACAGGGTCAGACAAAACTAGAGAAACCTCTGCCACAATACTGTCGGTAGGGCATAGGTGCCCTTGCTGATTGCTGGTGTTTTTTAATTGTTCTGGAGATACAAGCAACCATTCCTCACCGG
The DNA here is from genome assembly GCF_902713425.1 of Acipenser ruthenus. NCBI lineage: Eukaryota > Metazoa > Chordata > Actinopteri > Acipenseriformes > Acipenseridae > Acipenser > Acipenser ruthenus. Next base: position 42,735,315 of record NC_081191.1, on the reverse strand, counting down.
GAAGCATGGAATTGGTTAAATACCAGTAGTATTTACTAAATAACAGTCTCTGGGGAAGATGGGGAAGCATGGAATTCAGCAGGAATTTCTGTAGAATTCATTGTAATGCTCAGCCATCACAATCACACAAGATGCTCTTCTGACCACTACTCTGTTTGGCTTGTGTTGTAGTTGTTTGCCGTGCAGGTATTACAGTTGTTTGCTCCTCGTTGAACATCTGTAGTGTTTGGGTCTTTGATATGGAAGTAACTGTTAACCAAGAGCCTGTCAAAGTCAGGTCTGCTGTCTTGCTTGCAACAGGGAGATGCAGTGTTTTATTTAATGCAGAATATTTGGTATTTGCATAGCACCTAAATCAGTTATGAGAGACAGTCCAATTATTCTATACAATAAGCATGCTGGATTATTGCATTACTGGAAGTATTGCACTGATGAGCGTGCCCTGTGGCCCTTGAGCCCTTCAGAGCTGTCCATTAAGGTTTGGTGGTGAGCCTGTGCATTGTCTCCTCATATGGGGGATATCCAGGCCACCTCCACGGATTTGATTTGATCCTCAGGGAGACGGGCTCGCCCACGCAGGAGAACGTGCGCTGTGCTAATCGCAGGCACGCTGCGCTCCCCTTGACAGCTCAAACATCACCTGCTACACACTTGCTGCCTTCCGCAGCTATGAACCCGGCGCTGGGTAGGAAGCTATTAAAAATACATGGCCCACACAGCTGGCAGAAACATCTGGTACACCTGAAAAGGAAGAGGACGTGATTCTCTCCAGATACTGAGCTGATGCCTCACTTGTTCAAGTGCAGGAGTGTACTGCAGTGATGCAGGATAGCAGATGCTTATATTGGGCTATTCATTGTAGTTTAAAGATAATTGAACTGGTCGGTATGTGATGAGAACATTTACTACAGGCATCAGGGCAGCCTAACACATTGAGGCACACAGTTTATTATTATTTATTTAGCAGATGCCTTTATTGAAGGCGACTTACAGAGACTAGGGTGTGTGAACTATGCATCAGCTGCAGAGTCACTTACAATTACGTCTCACCCGAAAGACGGAGCACAAGGAGGTTAAGTGACTTGCTTAGGGTCACACAATGAGTCAGTGGCTGAGGTGGGATTTGAACTAGGGACCTCCTGGTTACAAGCCCGTTTCAGAAATTGGCTTGTAACCAGAAGGTCCCCGGTTCAAATCCCACCTTAGCCACTGCCTCATTGTGTGACCCTGAGCAAGTCACTTAACCTCCTTGTGCTCCGTCTTTCGGGTGAGACATAATTGTAAGTGACTCTGCAGCTGATGCATAGTTCACACACCCTAGTCTCTGTAAGTCGCCTTGGATAAAGGCGTCTGCTAAATAAACAAATAATAATTTAACCACTGGACCACACAGCTTCCACAGTATCTTCAGTGACTGTTCTTTGTTGGATACAGGATACCCAACTCTTCCCTTCCCTCTGGGTTCACAGCGGTGAGTATTCACAGTGGGATAGTTCCCTGGCATTGCTTCAGGGTGTGTTGGTTTAGTTATGGAGAGTAAAAATAGTCTGTCGTCAAACAAGAAAAACAGTGTATCCCACTTGGCTGCAGATGATTTTGAATGGAAATCGGATTTGTTTGATATTTTTGAAAAATGTAGCATACACTTTTTTTGGTTTATTTTTTTTAACCATTAAGACTCTAGGTACTACATTTATTGGACTATTATTTTTTTTTCAAAGGAGAATATAAGATAAGAACATAAGAAAGTTTACAAACGAGAGGAGGCCATTCAGCCCATCTTGCTCGTTTGGTTGTTAGTAGCTTATTGATCCCTGAATCTCATCAAGCAGCTTCTTGAAGGATCCCAGGGTGTCAGCTTCAACAAATTTACTGGGGAGTTGGTTCCAAACCCTCACAATTCTTTGTGTAAAAAAGTGCCTCCTATTTTCTGTTCTGAATGCCCCTTTATCTAATCTCCATTTGTGACCCCTGGTCCTTGTTTTGTCTTCTTTGTTCAGGACTGAATAGATTCATTTATTTTAGCCTGTCTGCATACGTCAAGATGTTAATGTTACAAAATGAAAAACAAAACACATTGAAAGTACTTTGAGACCTTGGAGTAAACCCTTTGAAAATCTCCCTAGGTTTCAACTGTGCTACATCATTACTTTCATTAAGTTCATACAATTGTAGCCAATTTAACGGATACATTCTGGGTAAAGTGTACTGTCTGATTCACAGAATTTCATTAGTTAGTCAGTTTGACAGGGTAAAAGGGAAAGAAACTAGCAAACACACATTGTGCTGAATCCACTAGAGAGCCATGATGCTTTATACTGCCACCTAGTTAGATCTGAGGGTGATACATTTGACACATTTTGTTTATCAGTTGTGTTATGTGGTAGTGTTTATTGATGACACCACGTGTTTGACAAGCAACTGTGGGTATGCAAATATATGTATCTGTGTAATGTTTTTGTTTTCAAAACTCTTTGTTTAACTCTGGCTGTGTGTGTGTGTGTGTGTGTGCTCTAAACCCTGTGCGTCTCTCTCTTGTTTACAGGGAGGTGGTGTGGGGTGCATGCCTAGCAGCTCTGAGCGGGGTCCCCCGTGTGCTCAGACTGATGCTGCAGAGCCTACGAGTGACGGACGCCTGTCAGGAGGAGCTGCCAGTTATTGCTCAGATCCTGCGCCTGCTGCTGCAGCACGCCCAGCTCCGCAACCACATGATGGCCAACGCAGCGCTGCTGCAGCAGATTGTCCAGGAGATCACGGTACGCACAATCCTTTCCCACTGAGCAGCCGAACCAGGGGCAGCTGCCACTCTCTCTGCTGCCGAGCCATGAATAAATACTGAAGGCTTTCTATTGGAGCACCGCAGTCTCACTTACAACCCTGCTTGCTTACTGTGCCATTCCAATAGCAGAGTGACCGTTTTTGACTTGAGTGTCTCCAGTGCTTAATCTTAATTTTGTAATTGTTTATTTATTAACAATTATAAAATTTAAATACATACAAATTGGCGGTAGGGGGTGAAAGTAGTTGCAGGAGGCTGATTGTGTCTTTTTAGCTCAGAGCTGCTGTGACAAGTAGGCTTCCAGAGAGAAGGAAAACTGTCTCCCTGTAGCTCAGCCTACCTTTAGGGAATGCAAACAAACTAGACGACTTGTCTGCCTTTCCGATAAAGAGCAGCACTGAAGGCTGAAATACTGAATAATGTAATACAGTCGGCGCTGCTTTATCGGGAATTAAAAATATCCCAAATAAGCGGCTATCTCAATTAAAAGAGAGGCTTTTGAGACAACCTTAGTCACACAATGAAATGAAATCACATCACATTATGATTAAATGTTAAATACACAATTTAAAATACTGTATCCCAATTAAACAAAGTGACGACATAAGTAGCATTGGGAAGAACCGTCTCCCATTTAAGCACTGTACAATGGATCATAATACAGTAGGGGGGACACTGCAGCTAAACAAACAAAACACAGAGTTCAAAATGGGTGCCCAGTTGTCCCTGCTGCTTTACCTAACCTTTTGTCAGTGCAGTATGCAATTGCCATCTGTCCTGCCTGAAAGATGCTTGCATTTCAATTACTTTTTTTTTTGTCAGATTAACGTTTTTGTTTAAGCACCGTAACCCTGTGTGCTCCCTCTGAATCTGGGTCCAGAGTTCATACAGGCCATGGGGAAAAAAAATTCAAGGACTTTTTCAAGGACCACAATTTTATTTAAGGACATCATATGCTGATTTTAGTGAAACAAAGATTCCATCCACTTACCAATGCATTGAAAACTGTGTCGTATTAGTTAGTATATTGTACAGTTAAATGTACTAATGCTTTTAATGATCAAATGTATTTTCTTTGATCCATAAATCAATGTTATGTGTTATACATTTGCAGTGTGTTAAATGCTAAAAGAAAATATTTAAACATAAATTGATAAACTGAAGAAAGTCAAAAGACAACAAACATCTGACATAGGCAGGTTGCAAAATAATCCTGTGAAAGGGTTGTGGCCCCGGCAAAGATGGTGAATGCGGAAGACTCGGAGGTGGAGAACTGTGGTTTAATTTTATTTACACTAACACCAACAACATTCAACTAACAGTGCACCCATTTCGTTTAAAGATTATAAGATTTATTACGTACAGGTGTGCACACATCTTAACTTACTTCACCACAGCACACAAACAGAAAAAAGACGTTGAGACGTTGAAATTTATCAAAGGTATCTGAAAGAAAATGGTGCAAACAGGAACATCCATCAAATAGCAGTACAGCAACTCAACAACATATTGACAAAATGTATCCTGTCAGTCAGACAACAAAACAGACCACCGTGGTATACTGGAAAGCATAGACAGGTATTTGAAGTGACACAAATATGAAAGTTTAATTTACTACAGACTTTTTCAAGCTATTGTAAATGGCTACAACTGATTATAACAAAAAAAAAAAAACACCAAAGTGTGCATAATATAAGCCTGTAATCGTATCTCGGCTGGATAAATGACTCGACGTCATCTTGCCACGAGAAGCCTCGAGAGATAGATATATATATATATTATTTATTTCTTAGCAGACGCCCTTATCCAGGGCGACTTACAATTGTTACAAGATATCACATTATTTTTACATACAATTACTGGTTTTTACTGGAGCAATCTAGGTAAAGTACCTTGCTCAAGGTACAGCAGCAGTGTCCCCCACCTGGGATTGAACCCACGACCCTCCCTCCGGTCAGTGGATTCAAGTCCAGAGCCCTAACCACTTCTCCACACTACTGTATATATTAGCTCAAAGAGCCAGCTGCCCAACATTTCGATATGTTGTATATATCTTTCTCAAGGGAGCCTGTGTTTGAATCAAAACATTGGAGGTATTTATAGGTTTTTGACGGCATGACGACTTGTTATTGTTTATGTTGGAATCCATGATTTATTTTTACATGATGTAATGGTGATCTGTATATTGTGACATGATTTTTACTTCTATTTTAAATCTGTATTAATCCTAATTAACATTATTTTATATAAACTTATATTTATATTATCATGCAATGCTGGCTCTGAGGATCAGCCTTGATTTGGCCTCCGCAGCGCATCAGCATGCACAACTTTTAAATTAATTTTGTTTATTTATTTAAATGTTGTTATATATTTATTGGAATTAATTAGTTCATTCTTTTCTGTTGAGTCCCGCTGGCTGGCTCTGAGGGTGTTGATTGTTCACCCAAAAAATGCGCAGGAGGAACAACAAGTGGGGAACTAGATATACAGTAATGGAACTATGCCAATAATGGAAGTTGTTTACTGGGACCTGGCTTGAGAATACAGATTACTGATGTGTCACATGAGGCTCTATTATATCTTACCAGCCAAGCAAGGGAACTGAAATTTCCTGGAATATGCTAGAAGAAACATACTGAAAACTGAGAGCAGCTTAGCCTTGTTGTACGCCAGTGATTCAGTGTGGAGAGTGTTTAAATTGAACAGTTCTGTGAAATTTGTCTTCAGACATGGACACGCAAGGTCAAAATAAAAAGGTAATTTTAAAACTTTAAAAAGAGTCGATTAAAAGAAGTAATCAAGACCGGAAACCCCTTTTAAAGCTGTATTGTGTGAAACTAAGGTATAATGTACCTGTCTTGCGAAGCCCACGATTCACAGGCAAACAGGAAATCGGGGTAATCAGAAACACTTCACATACTGTACTAGATCCAGAAAGAGAAATAAAATGTAATATTAAAATATTGTATACACTCAGCAGTGTTAAATTAAGAAATGCCAAAAGAAACTAAATGCATTTAAGTTTTAGACTGTTTGAAACATTGCATTTCTTTCCTTGACTTTTACAATGTGCTCTTTTGAATATACTTCTGAAGGGGCCCTCTCTTTTTCCTTTTCCAGAGGTTTCGCAGCACTGAAGCCCGGGAGCAGTGGCTGGTGGACCTTCATTACTGCTTCAGCGTCTGCTTCTCTTCGCAGCCCAGAGGCCCTGCAGCTACCCGGGAGAACTACTGATCACCCTCACCAGTAGGGGTGCTCTTGAGGCAAGGGCCAGATGGATCATCACCTTTAGGTCACATTGCAAGTCGTTACAAAACTAGCAACAGACAAGTAAGACACCCCCTTGATCCCTTATATTAGTTGTTTGTTACTAGTTTTGTAACATCAGTTTTATTCCTTTTTCTAAAGAACAAAAAATTGTGCAAATTGCAGTGCATCAGCCCCATGTTGCTGGGTTGCTGTGTTTTCAGTGTGTGGTTATACATTTTGCTTTCTGCTGTTTTTCTTTTAAATTGGTGACAAATGTTCTAAGTGCAGTCTTTTCTTTGGGATGCTGTGCCAGTAGAGGGTAGATGATGAACTGGACCAGGATGTAAGAGGGAAAGTTAGACCCAAGCTGTTTTATTCTTCAACATTTAAACCCCTGGTTTGTTATGGCAGAATGTGCTTCTCTGAAGGACAGTGCTGAAACAAAACAATCAAACAAACAATTGCTTTAAATGTATATGGAGGCCAAAATGTGTGTTCACTTGAGTAAAAAAATGTTTGAGTGTAAATAATAAACACTTTATTCCTCTGTGTCATCCATGAAGGACATCTTCAAATCTCATTTCAAAGTTATGCTGGTTTCTCCCTTAGAACCCAATAAAAAAAGTTTGAAGTACAGTACTACATTATTTCTATGTAGGGCACACTGTTAACTATCTGTTTGTGTACAGTATAAAATAATTGAGTGACAGTCACCTTGTGTATACAAACAAACATAATGTTAACCATCGTGCAACAAGGCTCCCAGCCAAATGGTTTTATATCTGTAATGTATTTACTGACTTATGAAATAAAACACATTGTACTTTTCAGTTTGTTTGTCTCGTCTTTTCTCTTTGTAAATGTAGTTTTGTGAGGTGCTGCTAGGGTTTGTTTTTACACCAAATCTATTTCTGTACAGTAATACAGTACTATATTATACCTTGTCTTATAAATGGGACTGGATATTAAAGTACCCTGTGCCTCCTACTCTTCCCAGTACAAGAAGGGAAGCTCATGTATGGAAGTGGAAAAGCAACCCACTCAGTCAGATTGCTGCTTTGCCGATTTTTGTTTGTATTATATTACTTTAAAGATTATAAGAATGAAGTTACTTGTTAATATTTAACAATTGTGGAGTTGAGAATTGCATCCTTTTTGGTCTTGACGTTGTTATAAATAAATGCAAAATGTTAAGACCATCACACCCCCAGACAGGCTTTTCTTTAGCATCAAGAAATGAACAGATATACAAATGCATTTACACTAAAATATATACTGAAATATGAGGTATTTATTTTGACATTAAGTAATTCATTGTAACATAAATATACACATTTTAGCAGATCATCTATTGTACTGGAACTGGCCACTCAGTGTGCTACATGCATGAAAATACTGCTAAAGTAGAAGAAAGTTCATGTGTGTGTATATATACAGTATATTATATATATATATAAAATTGAGCAGGAAGCTGAACATTTTTACAAGCATATATATATATATATATATATATATTTATATATATATATATATATATATATATACACACACACAGTGCCTTGCAAAAGTATTCAGACCCCTGACCAATTCTGTCATATTACTGAATTACAAATGGTACATTGAAATTTCGTTCTGTTTGATATTTTATTTTAAAACGCTGAAACTCAAAATCAATAATTATAAGGTGACATTGGTTTTATGTTGGGAAATATCTTGCTTGCATAAGTAATATTTGGTAGAGCCACCTTTCGCTGCTATAACAGCTTTAAGTCTTTCGGGGTAAGTATGTACCAGCTTTGCACACAGTGTCGGAGTGATTTTGGCCCATTCTTCTTGGCAGATTTGCTCCAGGTTGTTCAGGTTGGTTGGACGACGCTTGTGGACCGCAATTTTCAAATAGTGCCACAGATTCTCAATGGGATTGAGATCAGGACTTTGACTGGGCCACTGTAGGACATTCACCTTTTTGTTTTTGAGCCACTCCAATGTTGCTTTGGCCTTGTGCTTGGGATCATTGTCCTGCTGAAAGGTGAATTTCCTCCCAAGCTTCAGTTTTTTAGCGGACTGAAGCAGGTTCTCTTGCAGTATTTCCCTGTATTTTGCTCCATCCATTCTTCCATCAATTTTAGCAAGATTGCCCAGTCCCTGCTGATGAGAAGCATCCCCACAGCATGATGCTGCCACCACCATACTTCACTGTAGGGATGGTGTGTCTTGAGGCATGGGCAGTGTTAGGTTTGCGCCACACATAGCGCTTTGAGTTTTGGCCAAAAAGCTCTATCTTGGTCTCATCTGACCACAAAACCTTTTCCCACATCGCAGCTGGGTCACTCTCATGCTTTCTGGCAAACTCCAGACGTGCTTTCAGATGGTACTTTTTGAGTAACGGCTTCTTTCTTGCCACCCTCCCATACAGGCCAGTGTTATGCAGAGCTCTTGATATGGTTGACTGGTGCACCATTACTCCACTCCCAGCCACTGAACTCTGTAGCTCCTTCAAAGTGATTGTTGGCCTCTCTGTGGCTTCTCTCACAAGTCTCCTTGTTTGAGCACTGAGTTTTGAGGGACGGCCTTTTCTTGGCAGTGCCTGGGTGGTGTGATGCAGCTTCCACTTCCTGATTATTGATCCAACTGTGCTCACTGGGATATCCAAACACTTGGATATTATTTTGTAACCTTTCCCTAATCTATGCATTTGTATTACTTTATCTCTAAGTTCTGTAGAATGCTCTTTGGTCTTCATTTTCCTTCAGATTCACAGCCTGACCAATGATCCTTCAACAGTGGGGTTTTTATCCAGAAAATGTGACAGCAACTTTAATGGTTCACAGGTGGAGGCCAATGGTAAGGTAATTGTGTCCTCGTTAGGGCAATTTCTTTCATCGGTGTAAACTGGGAGCTTCCACAGCACAGGGGTTGAATACTTATGCAAGCAAGATATTTCAGTTTTTTATTTTTCTTAAAAATATTTCCCAACATAAAACCAATGTCACATTACAATAATTGACTTTGAGTTTCAGTGTTTTAAAATAAAATATCAAACAGAACAAAATTTCAATGTACCATTTGTAATTCAGTAATATGAGAGAATTGGTCAGGGGTCTGAATACTTTTGCAAGGCACTGTGTGTGTATATATATATATATATATATATATATATATATATATATATATATATATATATATATATATATATATATATAATTTGTAAAAATATTGAATGCAGAGCTAGTATTAAACTCATTTAACGCAGGGCTAATGCAAACTAATCAGCGTGCTTCAGTTTGCAAATTACATTATTATTTTTTTGAACTACAGTGGGATAGCAGCAGGGGGTTTTAAACCGTGGCACTGCTGTAAGAAAGTCTCAGATAAAACAAGCACAAAACAGTGGAACTTGAGCAGGTTTCCTATTCTGTGGCATTTTGCCCTGTGTTTTGTTTCCATTTCAAATCAATAGTGTATCATTTTACATTCAATACACGCCATCAAGGCTGGGAAACTCGTGTTGGTTGGATCATATTGGTATCTGTGACATAACACTGTACTTTCTGATTGTACACAGCTAATGATCCAGGCAGTCAAATTCAAATACTGTCAAAATAAAAATACCAAAACTACATAATAGGTCTTGGAAGACCAAAGCCAGGGCAAAGGCAAATCCTTAAAAATGATATATATATATATTTACATGGTATGAAACTAGCAAGTGTAGCTGCAGGTACTGTACATACTTGTTCTGTGCATATTATCACTATTTTTTTACTTTGACTTTTTTATTATTATTTATTACACAAAAATATATATTTGCCCATATACTCGTTGCTAAGTAGGGCCCTGGAAGTTTAAAAGTAGCAAAAGCAATTGCAAATAACATAGATGGACAGGGTTTCCTTTGCTAATACCACAGTGTAATAAAGCTTAGTAAAAAATAGCCCAGCGAGGCCTGGTAAAGCACATTAAAAATGTTAAACTATGGTAAATACATAGTATCACCATGGGAGAGCTATAACATTTCTGTGCAGTGATAAACTTATAAAAGCCTGTACATATAGTTTAAACACAGTTACCCTAAAAGCTGCATTGAATAACTTCTTTTCGTAAGCAGAATTAATCTGGATTCAGCAGAGGTAATCAATAAATACATATTCCTTTTCCACTCACATTATTGCTTGTTTTGTACACTATTTAAATGGATTAGGCCCAGACAGATGGTGTGTTTATAACAAATATGAACTGTGTCGGATGCGCTTGTGTAGGAACGAGCTGTTAGATCAATGGGAATATCCTGGTTAATGTGTCACTGAGCAAATACACATTTAAAACTCCCCACCCCAAAAGCAAAGCCCTCAAGGGTACAATCTGACACTGACTACACTGAGTTACTATGCACCGCATAGTGTAAAGATTGTATTGTTTTGCTTTATTCTTGGAACTGTGGGGCAGCTTTGAATTACTGCTGGAAAACCCCTCAAGAGTATTGAAGACAATTGCATGACTTTTAAATCTTCAGGAAGAGTGGATCTCACTTGTAGAGAAGTCTGTAAAGTCTTCTGTTGTTTCACCAATGTTCTTTATTCGTTACAGATTTTAGTTTCACTTTTCCCTGCCACCCTGGTGTACAGTACGTTCCAGGTTAAAGGACTCCCCAAAGTCCAGTGCATCGTTCACTTTGGGGAGCACAGAACATAAAGACCAGACGGAGTTGTTTTACTGAAGGAGAGATCGATAGACCTGATATTAAGTCAAGTAGAAAAACATTTTGGCTGATGCTTTCATTTTCAGAAATAATTGTGATTTGTATATACAATGTAAACATTCAGAACGTTTTTACAAGCACATCTATTTAAAAAACAAAACAAAACATGTTTTCGTTAAAATATTAAATACATACTTTTACCGGGGAAGAGCTTAGGTAAAACTGATGTGAACTCAAGTAGAAAAACATTTTGGCTAATACTTTCATCAGTGAGCTTACAGGGTTGGACAGAAAAAAAAAAAAAAAAAGTAAAGTCTTGATTATTACTCTATTAAAATATACAGTATGCATGTGTGTTTCTCTTGCATATTGTGAGCTTACTAGTCGCACTGTCAAGAGTTCCAGTCCGTTTTCTTGTTTTAAGCAAATCAGTATTGCCATGCAAGCTGCTCTTATTCAGTTTCAGTCAGTGTGTAACTGCCTCTCACTCTTTAAGTTTGGATTTGCTGCTTTTGGCTGAAGTGCATGGCCTCATGTGGTAGGAGAACTGCGTTGACTTCCCAATGTTTTCCAGCAAGTGAACGTACTGCATGCCGCCTACTGCAAACACAAAAACAAAAACGAAGAGAGGGATCAGACCACCAGCAAGCATTGCTTACACAACTCTGTATCTAAAAACACAAGTGCAAAGACAACTGAAAGAGCTAAAGGGAATTGTTTTATAGCAACCTGAGTCTAACTGAACCTGCTTAGCGAAACTCAAAGACTAGGGTTCCTATAATCAAAGTCCTCGACTATGAAACAATTGCTTAGATAGGCACTCCTAAATTTTAATGACAGCAGGTGTATGGAGTGTGCTACAGCCTCCCCCTGTGCTCACTGATGAAGTGCTTACAGTGTGTCTCGCTGCTGAGGGATGACAGGTCGAAGAGAAGCTGGGAAGGATTTCTCGAGCTCAGAGTCGTGTTCCTGACCAATTTACTCTGTCTGCTCTGGGAGCTGCCTGAAAGAAAATGAAACAGCAACAGTACAAAATAAACTAAATAAACAATCAAATACAATCACAGGTATGGATGCTGACATGCAAAGTGTGGGTTCTGTCCATTCCTTCTGTTTGTCTGCAATGTGCAGTGGTAATCTGTGAGAAACAGCAGATTGGTGCTTTCTGTCAAGAAGTTCAGATCCACTGATTTCTACAACACTGCTGAAGTTCAACATGAAAGCGTACCCAACATGCAGAGATGAAAATATGAAAAGATGAGGTGCCTGGGTGTCTGACATACCTGTCTTTCTTTTCTGTTTGGAGGGGGACACAGGGATGGCTCATGCTATGAATTTTAATTTGCAATGTAGTTCTAAGAGATTCTAAAGGATTAATCTATTTGCTTTTATACAAACACTATGCTTTAGTTATTTCGAAGTACAGAAGCAGTTCACTGTTAAGTGCCAGATGTAAGAAAGCAGCCTTGACCACAGCAGATTCAGACGACAAAGGGCTCTCTCCCTCCAATAATCCTTAACACCAGACTCACACATAAGACTTTTTTTTTTTTTTTTTTAAATACTTAAAATGTTGAGTAGATGAGCGGCCTCTCACACGAATATGATTAATTTGGTATGTTGACATTTAATGTGTAATATATAAAACCTGCATCCCCTGTTGTAAGTCAGTTTCAGTCATGAGGAATGGTGACGTATCCCTCAAGATCAATTGAAACAACTGCAGACTGATGAAGGAGTGCTGTCCTGGCTGTCCACGGTGCTCCTGTACCTTATTGACAGTGCTATGGCAAGTGATTCTAATTTGCTGTCAAACCCCAGTAGCATCGCCTGCACCAGTATAATAGGTCTGTGATAGAGAGAGACAAGAGGGGCGCTAGGAACCTCATCCACTGAAATTCATTTAATTTTCAGTGACTAGCTGATAAAAGCTGATTCATTAAGCCCAGTCTCATCAGTTAGCCACCTTTCTCAACAATTACAACTGCATGTTTAGAAATTAGATTTTTTTTAAAAAAAAAACTTAATTACCAAGGTTGACAGTACAGTTTGAGAAGCAGGTTACCAGTCTAGAATTTCCAACGTGAAGAAACTTGCTATTAATGACATAGCCTGCCTTTTTTATATATGAGATCTTATTTTTTGTGAATGTAGATATAAAGTGAGGAAAGGGACAAAGGCATTTATCTGCCCAATTTTAAAAACACTCAATCCCAGATTCTAAGGTAAGGTAAAATGTTTGTCTACTTGATGAACTGCAAGTACCTTTTGGTGGTCCAACATTAGTGCTTACCAGCGGTTAGTTTCTTAGATGGGACAAAGGTGCAGTCTGTAGTCTGTCAGTTGAAAAACTGGCCTCTGCCCAATAGTATTTTTGCATACACAGTATACTGACCCCTGCAATATCATTTTGCTGATTCTCAACTCTGTTTCATGCAGGTTATTAATTAATATTACACCAATTTTGGGTCCATCAAAGAATCATTTCATGCCTGGAATGCCTGAACACCAATTGGCAAACCTGTGGAACTGCTGTGGACTGTGGGTACCACTGAATAATGAGACTTTAATCCAAGTTTACTAATAAAATCAAAATTAATATTGTTAAGAGTCAGATCACCAGGCTCCACATCAACACCCTCGCCATCACCACACTGCAGATTAAACCACTATGTGTGAGGCCAGTACTGCTCCTCACTGTACCTCTCTGCACCTGATAGCGTTTCAGAGCCAAAAAAGAAAAGGTTGAGCTGAGACTCTTGCTCGTCCGCTCTCCAGACAGGTACGTCACAAATACAGTAGCTGACATTAGCCGGTGACAGCTTTGAACTTTTCAGCAGGGCGGAATACTGTCAGCCTTGACTGAAACTGAGGAGAGAGCGAGCGCACTGTTTGTGTAAGGCCGTCCCGGGAATCTCCAGATTCTTGTTAAGCAGTGAAAGTAGGTTCTTGTTACAGCCAGGCTGGCAATCATCTTTCACCATTCACTTCATCACCTAACTATCTCTGTTAAAGGCCACCCAATCAACGCAGAACAAACACTCAACCTGAACGGTATTAGTTGTCCAGAAGATGATTTGTAAGGATTGTGGAGTATTAAAAGAAAAAAAAAAGAAAAAAGCTAAAAATTATGAATGTAGGATTGTTACAGTATGTTAGAGACTGCTGGTCCCTCATACAATTTCACATCAAACAGTGTATCATCTGCTCACACGGTATCATGTGCATTGAAATGCCTGGTTTTAGAAATATTGAACATCTATGCATTTGAAAATATTCTACTTTTGTCATTGTTTACCAAATCATAATGTATGCAAAGTGCATTTGATTCATTTATTTATGATAACATGAGGATAATCATAAATGACTTCTAATAAAAAAAGAAGAGTTTAAGTATCTTAAAGGGAAGAGGACTGAGGGGCTATTGCCATGGAGATATGGTAGTCCACTCAATATTTTGGTAGCCTCAGGCTACCTGGGCAGCTGTTAATTTCAATGCCTAGACAAAGAAAATGAAAAGAAAAGTCAATCAAGAACTCCCTGACCTTAAAGGTCTTTACATTAATAAAACATAATTGTGTTGCTGATGAAGTTGAGCCCTGAGTCCTCGCCTCACATGCAGCTATCTGTCACTGCACCTGCTTCAGAACAAGAAACGAGCATGGCATCATACGATGAAAACTAACTTGCCCATGGCTTTCTGAGACATTGTTCCTTTTAGTCTTGAAAATGATAGAGAATAGTCAATTCACAACATATCCTATATTACGTTCTTACTAAATGTACTTCCCTTAGCTTCTTTCAGCTCCAGTTATGCAGTTCAACTTTCAGTATTCTGTGTACAGAGCTATGAAAGATAACTCCACTCATAACTGAAGAACAGGGGGCTGTTTTAATGATGGAAACAGTGATGTATCGAAATTGAAATAAAAGTAGTTTTCCTTCCTGTGGGTAATTTATTGACCCACTTGATAACGTTAAACAGGTTTATAAATTAGGGCGGTGGTATTAAGACTAATTACACCATTAAACTACATTCCTTGGCCTTAAGATATACATTGGTAGTAAAAATAAAACTTGGTAATAAAACATGCATTTTTGTATTTTTATAATACAAAGTACTCATCCGACTCGTGGAGACAGAGTGGAGTCTTTACCATAGATGCTCTTGAGCACGGAAGTGCTGTGCCGGCTGGTTCTGGCGGACATGGCCCGGGTGGGGGGCTTGGTGTTCCGGGTGGAGGAAGGCGAGAGCAGAGAGCTGCAATGCAGGGGCTTCTCCCAGAGCAGCCGGACAAGGAAAGCAGCTGCGTCTTTCTCCCACGTTCCCTGCTCCACCCCTCTCTCAGACCTGCCCAGTAGAACGGTCAGCTCTCTGCGCAGCTGGAAGCTGAGGAAGCAAGGGACACTGCATTAGGATAAGATGGGAAGACGAACAATACAGGGATTAATGTAAGGATTTGCTGAGAATACGGGGTACACAGAGAATTCCTCAAGACCCATTTTACACAAGCTGAAATATGCTAAAGGCCTGAAAACTGTTTATCTCTGTTCTGTCAAAACAAAAACATAGTGTGAGTGAGGCTGAGGTGCATGCTTTACAAAACACCAAACACCAGTCTGCATACATGGTGGCTAAGGATCGCAGTCTGAAGCCCCCTAATACTGGAGGATAAAGGAGTTCACTTCCCCACGCCCCTGAATTCAGAGACCTGCAGTGAGAGAACCCACAGAGACAGACCAGACCCCTCAATAAAAGTCCTAACATGTGTCATTAGGAAGGCACCATGCGATCTGTCATTGTGCTGAAGAAGGGCTGTGAGTTACTTCGCAGTTCAATTAGTTTTTTTTTCTTCCTCCCTTCCCACCAAGCTGTACCCAGGGGGACAGAAGATAAGGATAGTTAATTAGAATGGCAGTCAAATTAATTCAGAGCTGCTCTGCACTCTAATAGGGATACTGTCTAAACAGTCAAGGAGTAACAGGATGGGGCAGTGCCATTAATGCCACTCTCCCTCAACACAGCACCAGCCTTTAATTTTGAACTGCTTTTTAATAGCAGCCTCTTCATCTTGTACCTAAAGCTGAACCAGCAGACAGTGATCACAGTGTCATTCCTTCTTTGGATGAATGATTTTGAATGTGGGCGTTACGGGCTGTGTGCAACATTGGGATGATGATAATGATACATAGCCATAACAACAAAACTAGAAACACACAAGTGAAATCTCCAGATTGTGACTGCCGAGTAAAATGGTCTTGCTAGAAAGTGAATATCCAGACTGTTTTGAAATAGAAAGCGACTGAATGGCAACCCGGAGACAGTAGCATAAAACACCTGAAGTATTAACTTTCAGTATAACACTTGAGTACTTTTTCCCATTATATAAGGTGTAAAGTTAAATATGTTTCTTTCTGTAGCATCCTTCAACTCTCAACTCTCCCACCAATTCAATGGGTTCTTTCCTGTCATGTTCCTCTATTTCAGCCATAATACGCTTTGACCCAGAATACATTGGTGAGGTGAAATGGCCTATTAGTCATCCTGGGACTAAAGCTATGAAACTGGTAATACTTTATTTAACCTACAGGACCTTCTTTAACCTTAAAATGAAAATACATGTTTGCTGTAACATGTGGTTTCTTTCAAAACTGTACAATAAAGAACATTTTGTTAGCTACAATTACGTTAATGTGTTTTGTGTAAGAAAGGGACACTTAAATATACCTCAAGGTCTCTCAAGTATTCTCCTGCTCGTTGTTTCTCATTGTGTAACATTAACACACCTCTCGTGTCCACAGAACAGGCTGGACCCAGAACATTCCTTCACTGGCTTTCTGATTAAAGGGTTCTATCATCACTTCATAGTGCTCTCCTGATTTAATCAAGGCTTCAATTCTCTCTCTCTCTCTCTCTCTCTCTCTCTCTCTCTCTCTCTCAGGATTGTGGGTTTGTGGGAGCAGCTTGCGGAGAGGAGGCACGCCGGTGCGGTAGTTTGTGTGTTTGTTTGTTTATAGGTTAGTGGTGTGTGTGTGGAGATCCCGTTATGGGATCTCATTCCAGAGGGTCGGGGGCTCTCACTCGCCGACACGGGGTACGGTGCCTGCCTGACCCCGGGGTGTCGGTGGAGGAGTGCCTGCTGGCAGTAGGAGAGGTGGTGGGTTTTGAAAATATTAGGTCAGTGTCAAGAATGAACAAAGTGCTGGTAATATTTTTAGCGGAGGTGATGCTTGTAAACAGGCTGGTAGAGGAAGGTTTCACAGTGAAAGGTGAATTTGTTCAGGTTTCTCCCTTGGTGACTCCAGTAACTAAAGTGATTATTTCTAATGTGCCCCCGTTTTTAAAAAACAAGTCATTAGAAAAAAATCTGTCTCGGTTTGGTAAACTTGTGTTCCCAATTAAAGATATCCCTCTAGGCTGCAAAAATAACAGCGTTAAGCACGTAATGTCGTTTAGAAGACAGACGTTTGTTTTATTAAATGATTCCAATCAAGTTATTAATGTAGCCTGGAATTTTAATGTAGAAGGGACTAATTGTGTGGTGTTTGTTAGTTCTGAAACGATGAGATGTTTTTTCTGCGGCGAGCAGGGACACCAGAGGGAAACCTGCCCGAGAAGGGAGGCTAGAGCCGAGACAGGACAGGAACAGGGCAATGCTGGCGGGGAGGAAGAAGGGGCTGTTGGGGGTGAGCGGGAGGAAGAGTCGGCTCCTGCATCGCAGCCGCAGCCAGAGCCTGTGCAGACCGAGGAGGAGGCGACTCAATCGCGGAAGGAGACCGGAGCAGATCCACCAACGCCAAGGCCTCGTACAAAGAGGGTGAGCCAGAGCCTGCCAGTGACGGGTTCGGAGCAAAATACAGCAACTGCTGAGAATGGTGAAGAACCATTCAGGGAAGTAGTTAAGAAGAAAATATTTAAACATAAGGCTGCAGAGCTGCCGGATGGTAGAGCGCAGCAGGTGCAGAGCTCCGAGCCCGCGCTGACAGGGAGACTGCAAGCTCCAGCCGGGGCGCCAGTCCCTCATAACGCAGGGGAAGAGAACACAGTGGAGGGCGAGCCGGGTGCGGTGCAAGACTCTCCGCTGGCTGAATCTCAGCTGCCTGTAACAGTTGTGGCTGGAGAAAGGGAGGAGGCGGCAGAGGCCGGTGCTAAGGAACTGGAGGGAGCAGCGGAGGAGTTGAAACTCGGGGGCGAGCAGGAGGACAGCGCGGATGAGATGGGAGAGGAGCTCTCGGACTCCTCGCTTATCTCAGACATCCCCGATAGCCAACCCGCCAGCAAGAAAAAACTATATACGCTGGAGCAGGTAAATAATTTTATGAAAGAAACAAAAGGGAAAAGAGGGGTAGAAATAGAGCATTTTTTCCCTGATCTAAGATTATTTCTCCACTCCGCTCATGTTATTACAAGGAAAGCAACAATAGAAGAATTTGATCAGCCCAAACGGTACAGATTAAAAAAAATTGTTCAGAAAATTAAGAAGGATCTGAACAATGGTTCAAAATTTCATGTTTAATAATGGCTGTGTTTTATTATTTTATTACTTGTTTTAGTCTGTTGGGTTTACTTTTTTTAGCCGTGATGGAAAAGTGTGTTTTTGCTTCTTTTAATCTAAACGGCTGTAGACAGTCTTTTAAGAGGGCACAGCTTTTAGAGTTTTTTAATTTTAATTTTTAAGAAATTAAAGCAAGCTCTTTTTAATATGAATAGTGATGATGTGGTGGTATTGGGAGGAGATTTTAATGTACTATTAATTTTAATATTGATAGAAATAATGAAGAACCGCATCCTCAGTCCTCCAGAGAGCTGGCTGCAGTGTTAGAGTCCAGTGACCTGGTTGACGTTTGGAGATGCTTGCACCTTAATTCAAGACAATACACCTGGTCTCAATCTCATAAAAACTGCATATATAGAGCAAGACTAGACCGTTTTTACATTTCTAAAAATTATTTAAATAAATGCATTGAAGCAAGAATCATCCCCAGTAGTCTCTCTGACCACCACTGTCTATTATTTAAAGTAATAATTCAATCAGAACCCCACAGAACATCTTATTGGCATTTCAATATAAAATTATTACAAGACATAACATTTAGACAACAATTTAATTTTTTTTGGATAATTTGGAAAAAAGAAAAAACACATTATAAAGATGTAAGACAGTGATGGGACATTGGCAAAATACAAATAAAATGTTTTTGTCAACAATATACTATAAATGCAACCAGGTCACTGAACGCAGCTGTGAGAGAGCTGCAGTTAAAAATCCTCCTCCTAGAGGAAAGTCTAAACTCAGATTTCAAAGAGCAGACCCTGGAGTACCTAAAAGAGCAGAAACTTGCGCTGGGGAGCTTGCTGAAGGAGAGGGTGAAGGGGGCGATCGTGCGTTCCAGATTTGTGGAGCTGAGAGATATGGATGCCCCCACCAGTTTCTTTTTCAACTTGGAAAGGAAGAGAGCAGACAACCGACAGCTGTGCCGTGTCAGGACTCCTGGTGGGGAAGAACTGCATACCTGGGAGGAGATCAGCACAGAGGCGGTGCGTTTCTATAAGGAACTTTACAATAAAGAACAGTGCAATCTAAAGGACACTGAGCAGCTGCTCCAGGGGTTACCCAGCCTCAGTGATGAAGAGCAGGCTCAGCTGGACGCACCGCTGACCTACCAGGAGCTGACCACTGCTGTCAAGCAGCTCTCCAGCGGAAAGGCTCCAGGGATCGATGGACTGCCAGCAGAGTTTTATAATACTTTCTGGGACATAATAGGGGAGGATTTGCTTCAGGTTCTGAGAGAGAGGCTCAGCCACAAGGAACTGCCTCTCAGCTGCCGCAGGGCAGTGATTACACTGTTGCCAAAGAAGGGAGACCTTTGTCAGCTAAAGAATTGGAGACCTGTGTCACTTTTATGCTCCGATTTAAAGATTTTATCTAAAACAATCGCAAACAGATTAAAAAAAGTAATGGGAACTATTGTACATATGGACCAAACATATTGTATACCGGGTCGCTCCATTTTTGATAACCTGTTTTTTATTAGAGATTTTTTATCTGTAAATGATATTTGTGATTTGAATGTAGGAATGGTCTCCCTGGATCAAGAGAAGGCTTTCGATAGAGTCGACCACACCTACCTCTTTAAAACCCTGGAGGCTTTCGGATTCGGCCCTGTTTTTATCTCTTATATTCAGCTTTTATATTCCAACATTTTTAGTATTTTAAAGATTAACAATGGGCTGAGTCAACCTTTCCCAGTATGCAGGGGTATAAGACAAGGCTGTGCCCTGTCTGGTATGCTGTATTCATTGGTTATAGAGCCCCTGATGCACCAGCTGAGGGTCTGGTTGGCTGGATGTACAGTGCCCTCCTTGCCCTCCACACCCTCCCCTGCCACAGTGAAAATGTCTGCCTACGCAGATGATGTGACTGTGTTTGTGAGTGGGGATGCTGATGTTCAAGCACTGCAGCAAACTTTAAATGAGTTCCAGAAAGCATTGTCTGCCAGAGTAAACTGGGCAAAATGCAACACTTTCCTGTCTGGCAGCTGGGATGAGGGCACCCCTCCTGTCCTGCCTGAAGGGCTGGAATGGAACAGAACAGGCATTAAAGTGCTGGGGGTGTACCTCGGAACGCAGAATTATATGAGAAAGAACTGGGAGGGTCTGTTGGACAGGGTGAGGGGGCGGCTGCAGAGGTGGAAGGGACTGCTGGCCCAACTGTCCTTCAAGGGTCGGGTGCTGGTCATTATAATCTGGTGGTCTCTAGCATGTGGCACAGGCCTGGACCCACCCCGAGGCCTGGTGGAGGAGATCCAGAAAGTGCTGCTGGAGTTCTTTTGGAACGGGAGACACAGTTTGAGGCCAGCAGTTCTGTACCTCCCCAGTGATGAAGGGGGGCAGGGGCTTGTCAGCATTGCCAGCAGGGTGGCAGTCTTCAGGCTGCAGGCGGTACAGAGACTCCTGTACACTGAGGAGGAGGCTCATTGGAAGAGGCTGGCTTGTTTCCTCCTAAATAGAGTCGGGGGGCTGGGGTTAGGAAAACACCTGTTTTTAATTGAGAACACCAGTTTTTGTAAAGCAGGACTTACTAGTTTTTACCAGAATATTTTAAGTGCCTGGCAGCTGGTGAGGGTGGAAAGGGATGAAGAGTCCCTGAACGGGCAGGCCCTGTTTAATGAGCCCCTATTTTTTATTCCACTTTTTCCAGTTAAGTTCCTCCAGTCAATGACGCTTTGTGCCAGGTTTTTAAAAGTAGGTATAACCAGGATGATCCACCTGTTCAATCTTGAGCTCTCCTGCTGGTTAACTGCCTCCCAGCTAGCTGCACAGTTGGTCTGGCACTCCGAGAGGCTCGCAGAGAGACTGATGGTTGAGCTGAGGGGCTGCCTCTCCCCATGGCTCAGGGAGGTCCTAAGGGAGGAGCTGTCCAGAGGCACAGAGCAGAGACAGTGTTCCTTATTCCCTGGGGTGATTGTGTCACCAGCAGTAGGAGAGGGAGGAGAGGGGGGTGGAGAGAATGGAGGGACATTGCTCACTTTGCACAGTGTAGAGAAAATTGTTTTTCATGCAATGAATAGTAAAATTATATATAAATTGTGTGTTAAAGCCATGGAGTACAATAGGCTAAGGGGTCTGGTAGATTCCAAGTGGAGAGTTCACTTATCTGTAGAGGAGGGGCGCAGGCCAGTGTGGAGGGTGCTGTACAAGCCGCCCCTCACTAAGAGAGTTGGGGACCTGCAGTGGAGGATTCTCCATGGCATTGTGTCCACGGGCAGGTTTCTCCACAGAGTGGACCCCAGTATTAGTGAGCAGTGTGCTTTCTGCTCAGCAGAGGAAACCATTTATCATGCTTATAGTGAGTGCGAGAGGCTGCAGACACTTTTTAATTTACTGCAGGGAATCCTGAACGTTCTAGGGGTTGTTTTTAGTAAGGAGCTTTTTATTTTTGGGGTTATGTACAGTTTTAAAATGAAAAACAGGTGTGTTCTAATTTTATTTGGACAGGCAAAACTGGCTATTTTAAAGACAAGGAAAAACCAGCTCTCTGGTTCTGGATTGACCAGTGTGGTGGGTCAGTTTAGGGTGCTTGTGGTCAGCCAGATCAGAGTAGAGTTTGAGTATTTTAAACTGGTCAGTAATCTGGAGAGCTTCCAGGAGAGGTGGTGTGTGGGAGACGCCTTGTGTGCTGTGAGTGAGGAGGGGGAGCTCCAGTTTTTGTTCTAGTTTTTAATTTTATTTTTATTGTTTTACAGTGTTTTTTTATTAATTTTGGTTTAATCTGTTTTTTAACAGAAAGAAAACACTGTTTTTTTTCAATTGATTTTTTATGATCCTTTTTTTATTTAAAATCTATTTTAAGGAGAACATGATGTATTTTAAGATTTTTAATATTGATAAGTCTTATTTTTGTTGTGTTTTACCTTTATTGATTTTTGATGGATTTTAATTGGAATGTTTAATAAAGGATCTTAAAAGTCTCAGTCTCAGTCTCTCTCTCTCTCTCTCTCTCTCTCTCTCTCTCTCTCGTACAGCTGGTCATTTGGAATGTCAGTGATCATCTTTTGCCTGCAAATGGCTTATTGATTCAAAGCAGCTCAAAATTATACACAAATAAAAAAAAGAAATCACAAAACCACATAGCTGGCTTGTTTACCACGGAATTTACCAGAATTCGTAGAGTAATGCAAAGATAGAGTTTTCAACTCTCCATTAAAATATAATGATTTCCTTTCAATTAAACTTGATAGTTTTTATTTAACTTGTAATCAATTTGGTATTATATTAGTTGCATGTTTTTTTTCTTTTTAAAGAAGCAGTATGCATACAGTATGTCTACAAAAACAAAAAAAAAGCTTTCGTGTGTCCAATCCTATAAACACACATGGTGCCTACCTCCTCCAGGCCCTCTGGATCACAGCAGCAGCCTTGTTCTTCTTCCTGAAGAGCTCCTTCCTGATCCTCTCCTTCTCCACAACCTGCAGCCGCACCTCCAGAGGAACCAGCTCGATGCTGGAGTCCTGCCATGGCGCGCGACTGTGCTGGCGAGGGTGGTGCTGCTGCTCTGCAGACATCACAGCCTGGGTCCTGGGCCATGACTGGGAGGCAAGAGAGTCCTGGGGCAGGATGTGTTCAGAGCCGGGGGTCTCCTGGCTGGCTGTGGCTGGACTCTGGGGTTTGGGTGATCGTAGGGTTAGCGGGGTCAGCTGCACTCTGTCTGGAGTCGTGTTCGCGGCTCGTGAGGTCACTCCAGAGGCCCGTCCGTTGACTGTCAATGCCGGCTTGGCACTGCCCGGCCTGCTGGAGCCGGCAGGGGAGTGGCGCCCGCCGTTTAAGCCCTTACTTGCTGGTCTGGCTGGTTCTACGGGGGGAGTTGCTGTTTTCCTGAAAACCCCGCTGGATGAGCTGGGCATCCGTGTTGGTCCTGTTTCAGGAGTGTCTCTGGACACGAGCTCCACAGGGGTACTGGCATCCTGCTGGACTGTGCTTCTCTCTTTAGCTTCCTGATCCTGGCTTTTGGCAGACCTTCTTCCACGTTCTGCACGGTAAAACATAAAAGAATTACACTGAGATGTGGTGTGATTAGTGTATTTCTTTAGTATTAGGATTTGACACGCACATGTTCTAATAGCCTGTAGTTGTGACTAAATAAATAGTTTATACCCTATTTGGAAAGGACAGCGAACCCCAGCAATGCCCAGCTCATACTGTACCTCTGCTCCTCTGGGTCTCACCCTGCTTCTGTGCAGCGCGGGGCGGGCCTGGCTCTGGTTTTGCCGGTGATGGTTTCTTGCTGAGGGGGTGAGTGCTCTGCCCAGCAGCTGCTCTGGCCCTCTCATTTTCTGACAGCTGCAGTATCCTCGGCTTCCTGTCCGCACGCTTCAGCTTCCCCCTCTGCAGCTCAGCCTCCTTGCGCTTGTTCTCTTCCTCTCGTTTCCTGTTAATGAACAAACAAGCATCCAGTGACCTTCTTACTGCTCATTTTAAGATGCACTACAATGCCATCTACATATCAAACATTGAAATATACACATAGATTTCATGTGTACCACACAGTCTCAGCTAATCCTTACATTAATCCCTGATACAGGGTTTGGAGACCATTATCAACAAGTCTGAACTCAGTAGAACGGGCAGACAGTGCCTTCATCTCAGACGGTGCAGGACTGTATGTATTGTTCAGGTGGCCACCACTCTCCCTGAATTGATTGTAATAATCTTACTTTTGACTCATACAGAATTTTTATTGCCATACTGTTTGCCCACAACATCCATATCTAGGTAAAACCTTGACCTGTAATTACCAGTTATTTGAGACACATCTATCACTAGCCACTGAATGTTCCACATCTAATCACTAGGGCCTTCAAGGCAGAGTTTACACTGACTCACCAGCCCTATTCTCCCTGTTCTGTACTGTACCTCGTCTTCTTCATTTATATTTGATCTGTTTCTTTGCTGTAATGTGTTATGTTGTTGCTGCCGTTAGGATGTCCACTTAAAAGAGGTGCCTGCATCTCAGTGGACTAATCCTGAAGAAACTTCTAATAAATAAATAATAAAAATGATTCAAATGGGGCTCCCAATTGGCGCATCCAGTAAAGGTGCTCTGCTTGGAGTGCAGGATGCGCATTATAACCTGGAGATCGCAGGTTCGAATCCAAGCTATGTCACTGCCGACCGTGACCGGGGGTTCCTAGGGGGCGGCGCACAGTTGGCCGAGCGCCACCTGGGTAGGGAGGGCTTAGGTCGGTAGGGGAATCCACGGTTCAACGCGCACCAGCGACCCCTGTGGTCGATAGGGCTCCTGCGGTTCTACAGTGGAACCATTCAGATCTGTGTTGTCCTCCGGCACTATAGGTCTGATGGCCTTGCTGTGGATCCGCAGTGCGAAAAATGACGGATTGGCAGGAGCACATTTCGGAGGATGAGTGTTCCAGCCTCTGTTTCCTGAGTGGTCAGGGGGGTTGCAGCGGTGAACCGGGATCAAATAATAATACTTGGGCATTTCAAATTGGTGAGAAAACCGGGTTAAAAAAAATAAATTGCCGATGACTACATTTTAGAAAAAATAAAAAAGATTAAAATAGAAGTGCCACTTCCTGTAAAAACCTCACAGATCACAAATATTTTCAGACTGGGTGGCGTTCGTTTATGAAAGTATTTAAAATGGTTTATTATTATTATTATTATTATTATTATTATTATTATTATTATTATTAATAATAATAATAATAACAACTTCAGTCCATAGTCCCTCATGTCCTGACCAGGTGCAGCCTTAAAACGCATGATACAGCAATCAAACACCACATTCACACATCTCAGCATCTCAATGGACTTCAAAGGAATCTATAAACAACACAAACATGTTACCAAACAGACACAGCTCTCTAAGGAACTCTAAAAACCAGCAGATCTGAGCACTGAGCAGTTGAGGCTCTCTGCATCGCGATACACTGCATGACGAAAGGATAAATATCTACTGTGGGGTCCGACAAATGGTTATTAGACTATGAATAAATTGGGTTTAAAGTTGAGAATTAGAAATGGGAGCTTTGGTGAACAGAAACAGAGCACACCCAGTTTGAAACAATGTATCAGTTTGCTTGTTTGTTCACAGTTATCTGCGAACAAAAGGGATCGAGTTTGGATGCAAGCTAAAGTTAGTTTTTTTGGTCCATTTTTTTTCAGGACTGAGTTAGTTTGTATTCATAACGCAGCTTGCAAGTGCACTCGGTTAGTTTATATGGTTTGTGAACCGGATGTTACAATATCCTGCAACGCACCTTGTAATCTTGAATGATGTCAGCTATTGCATGCAGCAGCAGTGTGGAGTAGTGGTTAGGGCTCTGGACTCTTGACCGGAGGGTCGTGGGTTCAAACCCAGGTGGGGGACACTGCTGCTGTACCCTTGAGCAAGGTACTTTACCTAGATTGCTCCAGGAAAAACCCAACTGTATAAATGGGTAATTGCTCCCCTGTACAGCATATAACTGCTCCCACATCAGAGTGTGGAACCCCT
Source organism: Acipenser ruthenus (assembly GCF_902713425.1). NCBI lineage: Eukaryota > Metazoa > Chordata > Actinopteri > Acipenseriformes > Acipenseridae > Acipenser > Acipenser ruthenus. Next base: position 42,709,568 of record NC_081191.1, on the reverse strand, counting down.
GCAGCACTCAAACCTCTGATCCATCTCAGCCACCCTGACAGGTGGTAAATGTCATATCATGCAGCATTCTTTAACGTTGCTGAATTAGCACTCAATGCGGCGGTGCGCCCGGCTGCAATTGTCAGCGCATTAGCTGGGAGAGTGGCCAATGACAGGTTACTTATATAGTGTGTCATCATCAGTTCCCATGATTCATGTCAATGTCAGCTGGTGTCAGCTCGCTGCTGTTTGTCAGGAGAAAGCCTTAACTTCATCTGTCAGTGCCATCTGATTTCCCCTCCATCGCGGAGCAGATTGATCAAAACTGTGTGTCTGAGCAGACGCCAATTGATCCAGTGCTGGGGGCCGAGTTCCTGCATTCCCTCTGGTTTTGATAAGAGCAAATCGTTTCAAATAAAACTATATTGACACAATACAAACAGATTGTGACTGTTCGGCTCATAGAGGGTATGGATTCTGCAGCCTGAGCTCCTGTGCTTTTAACTGATTGACTTGTCTTTGAGCTTAACACATACAAACACACACAAACACACACGCAGGGAAAAGAATGTACACAGTGCACAGCCAGCACTCCCTCTAGACATACAGTTCAGCGATACAGCAACCCATTCACCTGGGGTGGAAATGAACAGTTTAGGGTTCTGAAAAATAATAATAAACATTGCTAATGGACACAAGAAATTATTTTCATCAGGTTTTTGTTGAAGTACAGTAACATACCAACTAGCTTACCCATAGTAAGATTTACTTAAGAATCAGTGTTCACAGCTGGTTTAGAGACTGGCACTACTGTAACTGGGCTATTTTGCACTGGTTTCTTTGAGAAAACAAGGGTTTGGTTGTTTCTCACAATAGCTGGTTATTTTTTGGTTGGCCACAGATTTGCAGCTAGTCCTCATTGCATTTTGTAACAAGAGTGAGGAGGCTGTTCACTGCCCTGTCCTGCCATACTCACGGATGCTCTGCAGTGACACAGGCATGCCACGATGAAGACACCTCATTCATGCTGTCCATTCACACTGCAGCAGACCCCTCCCTCCCATCCCAGGGTTAATGAGAATGTTGATTACTGATGACTTGCTGTGTACTGTACTTCAATTGACCTATAGTGGGTCTTACAACATACAAAACCTCTGTCTGTGCTGGATCTTCTGCTTGTCCTAACTGAACATGTTAGGTAAATAATAGCACGTCGTACAGCGTGTCTGGGTGCGAGGACATAAGAGAAGTGCCTTTAACCACCAAGACACATGGTGAGATATGATATTCAGTCTCACTTGGTAAATAGCAAGTCAAGCATCTGCCTGCTAAAGCGGGCTTTGAGAAACACGACTTAAACAACACAAAGTCTAATTAACATACATTTTTCACAAAGCCATTCTCTCCAGTATTATTAACACCATTATTTCATCTATTAGGAAAAAAAAACCCTTTGAAGTAACATGACTAGTAACAAACAACTCCGGAATTTAATTGAAGAGCTCTTATTTGTTCAAAAGTTGTTCATTTCTAGTTTTGTAGCATAAAAAAATAAAACTTAAAAAATGATTTTTTGAAGATTTTGAATCCTCAGCTCCGATGAGGGTCTCTTTCCTGGGTGTTAGGCTCTTACTTGGCGGCGTCCTTGCGCAGCTGCTCGTGCTTCATGAGCAGATTCTTGCGTTCCTGGAAGGCCTTGCGCACCTTGTAGCCCTTGTACACGGCCTGTATCTTGGAGGCAGCGATGTCCTGGATGGCTGCAATGGACAGGGCGCCGTGCTCCAGCATGAAGTGGATCACCTCGTGGTGCTCCCCTAGCAGGGCATAATCCAGAGGGGTGTATCTGCAAGCAGGGCAGGGTTATAACAATAATCGAACTGCAGCTCTGGCATCGGCATCGACTTACTGACTTATTCTTGAGCTCCTATCCCTGCCCTTTTAATTGCCATACATTTGAAAAGCAAACTAACAATCTACAGGGTGTTCCATAAGTCAGGCATCACAGGCAATATCAGACATTCTGCCCATTAAGCTGCTCTCTGTTAAATCGGGTGGCCACACCCCCGTTAACTATCTGCACCAGACGTCAATTATCTGAATTTGTTATTTGCTTAAAAACACTTCACACCTGAAATAAATTGACACAACCAATACTAACAATTATGACGATGATGCTTTGGGAACACCCTGTATATTGAAAAAATAACATTGCATAGTATAATAATAATATAAAACAAGACCCAATGACAGGAGCTGAATCCAGTGAGGGAAGGTACTGAACTTCGCACAAACCTCTCCTCGTTGTTCTCCATCTGATTGGGGAAGGCGCTGTATCCCAGAAGCAGCTTGACGGCATCCAAGTAGCCATTATTACAGGACCAGTGCAGAGCTGTCCTCCCCTGCAGACAGAACAGGACTTTTAAGGCTGGTTCATACTTTGTGCGACTATCACCGAGTGTGATTTTTAGTCTCTGTAGTCATGACTGTCTGAATTTTTCTAGGTGGCTGCATTGCACGACCAACTCCTGCAAGCTGCAAGGCTAGCTTAAAAAAAAAAAAAAAAAGATTTTTGGCATCCTAGACCTTTGACTGTTTCACTTCTTCAGGGTCTAAGCAGGTCCGGTATTACGGGAAAGCAGCTAGTTGGTTGGTTAATGATAAGAAAGGAGCCTTTGAAGAGATTCTGTTAATTTCACTCTCCTGGTAAAATGACCTAGGAAGTGCAAGACTATTGGAAAGTAAGATACGCAAACATTGAAAATACATGTGTTCTTTTCAGAAGTTAACACGAGACCTACATAGCTAATGACAGAAGGTCACAACAGAGAAGATTTATGAGCTATGAACTTTAAAGATGTAGCAACTAAGGATTCAAAATTCATTTTCCTCGGAGTCCCTCAAGTGGCTCACCTGGTAAAAGCACAGCCACATGGTGTGCAGGGTGAGTAATACAGCGCAGGTTCGCGTCCTGGCTGTGCGAAGTAGCCAGTCTTTGCTAGGGATTCCGAAGGGAGCTTTGCATTAGCTCTGGCGCTCCTGGGGGTTAGGGAGGCAAAACGAGCAGGGACTGTTTCTCCTCATCATGCTACAGTGAACACTGCTGGCCAGGCACCCAGTGAGCTCAAAAGCGGACACCTGCAGGGTTTGCCTTTGTCCTCCACAGGTCAGTAGCTCGCTCGAGTTCCAAGGTGTAAAAGAGGAAGCGGGTGTGGGTGGGATTGGAGGATGCCCACTGAACCTTCAGTTTTCCTGAGCAATAGGCAGAAAATCGGGGATAAAATACTTGGGCACATTTAATTTTGAGAAAAGGAAAAATAATCAATTCTCCTACCCTAACCCCCTGCTGATTCGCTCAGCTTGTCTTTTAGTGTGTGTTGAGTGGGATCTTTATGGAAATACATTTAAGGGAAGGGCGAGACTAATAGCTGCGGACCAACATGGAGCAGAAAGATAGAGAGAGAGAGAGAGATTCTCTACATAGATTGAAGACCAATTCATAAAATCAAGCACTGCCACTGTAAAGCATAGTACTACAAAGCAACTGACACAAATCATGCTCATGTGTGTGTGTGTGTCCTGCCTGATGTCATGCTAAATGTGAATACAGGATTCATGCATCATTTCAGAAACAAGCCCATCTGTCAAGCTGTGCAGCAGGGGGTCCTATTAGGCTCAGTCCAGGATCTGCTCAGCATGACTTTCAAGGCATTAGCTCTTCATCAGTCAGTGACCCACTGCAAATAAAATACATTAATACACTGTCAACCTGCAAATCTCCTTCCTCTATGATACTCAGAAGCAACAGATTTCATGGTAGACAAGCTGGCAAGGACTGACATATTCTTAGTAAATTGAGGTCTCTGTTTGCCTGCTGTTTTTTTTATTTATTTTTTATTATTGTACAGAGAGGTAGTAGTTTTGGTTTGAGAGTCTTTATGGAAAGTTGGAAAAAATCTGCATATCTGGGACCAGCTCCAATAATGAAACTGAAACAATGGCTTTTCTTTTTTAACCTTCCATAAATGAAGTCTGTATTTGTATTGCAACCAGTATAAAACAGACCACACAACAAAGAAGCTTGTTGTGGTCCTTCCAGGCTTGCTCCTTTTTAGCTGCACGGTCATCCTTTTCCCCCAAGGAGGTGAAGTGCTTCTCAAATGGCTTCCCAGGGTTTTAGCCTCTGTGACCCACACTGGCTGACCATTCTGTACATTTATTAACCCTGGATTGAAGGAGTGACTCTTAACTTGTGCCGTGAATGTGCTCTTTCTCCCTTTCTATCTGTGTCCCTCGGTCCAGACCCTCTGCACTGAATTTAACAATCAAACCTACAAGCTGTGACCTGACCCTGAGATTTACTGTGTGCTTCAGCAGGCAGGATGTCAAGACATCAAAATACATTTTCAGAATACAGTAAACTTTATTAAGGCCAAAAAGGGACCAAAACAATGTGGCTTATGGGGTGGCCTTACAGCTGAAAAAGACTGAGTCAAATGATTTTTACTAAGATGTTATTTATTTGAGCTTTCTTCTATGAAACGTTTTCTAATTTACAGTTTTAGTTTCTTATTGATTTAAAAAAAAATAATCTAAATCCAAATGTGTAAACACAAATGAAAAAACAAATCAATTAAAAATAAAAACCCTTAAAAAGTCTTCATTAGATAAGTATTCACCCCCTGTGCTATTACACTCCTAAATAAGCTCAGGTGCAACCAATTGCCTTCAGAATTCACACAATAAGTTAAATGGAGTCCATCTGTGTTCAATAAAAGTGGTTCACATGATTTCAGATTAAACACATCTGTCTTTGTAACATCCTACAGTTGGGTAGTGCATTCAAAGCAAAGATACTACCATGAAGACCAAGGAGCTTTCAAATCAACTCCGGGATAAAGTTGTGGAAAGGCACAGATCAGGGGAGGTGTATAAAAAGAATTCAAAGACATTGAATATCCCTTGGAGCACAGTCAAGTCGATCATTAAGAAGTGGAAGGTATACGGCACCACCCAGAATCTGCTTAGAGCAGGCCGTCCTACCAAACTGAGCAGCCGGGTATGAAGGGCATTGGTCAGAGAAGCCAGCAAGAGGCCATTGACAACTCTGAAAGACCTACAGCATTCCATGGCTGAGATGGAAGAAACTGTCCATGTGTCAACAATAGCTCAGGAACTCCACAAATCTGGCCTGTATGGAAGAGTGGCAAGGAGGAAACCATTTCTGAAAAAAGCCCATGTAAAATCCCGCTTGGAATTTGCAAAAAGGCATGTGGGAGACTCTGAAAAGATGTGGCAAAAGATTCTGTGGTCCGATGAAACAAAAATTGAACTATTTGGCCTAAATGAAAAACGTTGTCTGGCGCAAACCCAACACAGCACATCACCCAGGTAACACCATCCCTACTGTGAAGCATGGTGGTGGCAGCATCATGCTATGGGGATGCTTTTCATCAGCAGGGACTGGGAAGCTTGTCAGGGTAGACGGCAAAATGGATGGAGCTAAATACAGACAAATCCTTGAGGAAAACCTGTTTCATAAAGACCTAAGACTGGGACGGAGATTCATCTTTCAGCAGGACAATGACCCCAAGCTACACTGGAGTGGCTTAAAAACAAGAAAGTGAATGTCCTAGAGTGGCCCAGTCAAAGTCCGGACTTGAATCCGATTGAGAATCTGTGGCAAGACTTGAAGATTGCTGTCCACCAACGAACCCCATCCAACTTGACAGAGCTTGAACAATTTTGCCAAGAAGAATGGGTGAATATTGCACGATCCAGATGTGCAAACCTGGTAGAGACTTACCCCAAAAGACTCACAGCTGTAATTGCTGCCAAAGGTGGTTCTACCAAGTATTGACTCAGGGGGGTGAATACTTATATAACCAAGACATTTCAGTTTTTTTATTTTGCATTTTTCATTAACTGTTGTTTTACAATAAAAGTTATCTTGCCTCTTCAAAGTGTTGAGTAGGTTATGTAAATCAAAGGAAAAAAAAAACCATTTAAATGCATCAAGATTTCAGGTTGTAACACAACAAACTGAAAACGTCCAAGGGGGGTGAATACTTACTATAGGCACTGTATACTGAAGTTTATTTCATTTACCTGCTTAATATATTGTTACTATGGTTGTTACTGCAAATGAAGCATTCTAAAACAATAACCGGTGTGAAGCTCCCCCTAGTTTACACCATATTGCACATTCCCTTGCCTATTCTGTTAGAGCTATTAAAAATCCACTCTTTGTCAATCAAAAACAGCAGATTTCAGAACATCCCAGCACACCTTAATATACAAAAATGTCATCTTGTGCACGGCAGAATAAACAAACATAAAGTCAATGACACAATGGTTCTTTGTAGGTAACTCAGTGTTTAGGTCTCCCTCTCACTCACTGATTTTTTCACGTTACCCACTTAGAAGCATTGTGTATCCTCTCTATCTGAGAAAGCACACCTCTTTATCCTGGATGTTGGGGTCTGCCTTGTTCTCCATGAGCACGGCCATGCAGTTGATGTACCCCCCGTATGCAGCGCACTGCAAGGGTGTCCTGCCTGCCAGGTCCTGCATGTTGGGATTGATGCCATTCTCAATCAGTGTCTGGCACACGTCTGCGTTCCCTCCCAGCGCAGCCCAGTGCAGAGGAGAGTGTCCGTCCTGGTCTACCAGGTCCACTCTGGCCTTACCTGCAATGGTAAAGAGAGGTGCAGGCTTGCAGAGACCTCCAGATACAATACATACAATGAGAAACTGTAGTCTAGTGAGCAGAGTTGAGGGGCTGGAAGGCAGTGTGGTCTAGAGGTTAGAGTTGAAGGACTGGGAGGCAGTGTGGTCTAGAGGTTAGAGCTGGGGGACTGGGAAGCAGTGTGGTTTAGTGCTTAGAGATGAGGAACAGGGAGGCAGTGTGGTCTAGAGGTTAGAGATGAGGGGCTGGGAGGCAGTGTGATTTAGGTATTAGAGCTGAGTGACTAGGAGAGAGTGTGGTCTAGTGGTTAAAGCTGAGGGACTGGGAGGCAGTGTGGTCTAGAGGTTGGAGCTGAGGGACTGGGATGCAGTGTGGTTCAGTGGTTAGAGCTGAGGGACTAGGAGAGAGTGTGGTCTAGTGGTTAGTCTTGACACTGGGAGGCAGTGTGGTCTAGTGGTTACAGCCTTGGCACTGGGAGACAGTTTAATCATGTGGTTTGAACTGATGTATTGGGAGACAGGAAGCTAGAGGTTAAATCACTGAGTGTGTACCCTTGATGAGTGTCTGGATGACGTCCCTGTGTCCCATCTCGCAGGCGCGGAACAGCGGCGTGTGCTTCATCACATCCATGGAGTCTACCTGTGCTCCGTGCTCCAGCAGCAGACTCACTGTGCTCATGTGACCCGAGAGAGCAGCCGCATGCAGCGCTGCAGGGGGCAAAGGGAGGCATGCGGTTCATGACATATGAAGCCCACAAAATTAGTTCTGACAAAATTAAAATAGCATCCTTTGCACAGAACATTTTCTCTATATAATGTGCAGTTTTTCATTCATATCTATAGTGACAAAATGCAAAATAAACACACTACAAAAACTATAAAATAAAAGGTGTTGTGAAAACGGCATGCGCTACTCCTTAAAACATGGGAGGTCCCACTTATTCATCTCGCTCTCAGAACTAGCCTTTTGTTTGTAATATCGAGGGTTCGTTATACGAAAGGACATTCAAAATGAATGATAAACTGTTGGAGTAATTAAATGAGATGAGATTGTGAATACAAGTAGAATTACATGTACCTGTTCATCTCATGTACGCAGTATTCTGCCTTTGCTTTATCCTATTCGTTAAAGAATTAAAACGCAGTACAAAAGCAAAAATCCCGAATTGAAGCTGAACTTTTACTCAAAATCAATCTGTCATGAACCGTTTCAAAGTGCACCAAATCTCAATCCAACATGCAAGAATCCCAAACTGAGCTTTTATTCCAAATCAACCCGACATGAAAAGTTAATCAGATCCTCAAGTTTTGTTGTTGTTTTAATCAATTTTGCTTTGCCGCATGGTTGCAGAACAAACCAAAAAGTGCTTTTTGACTACCTATATTCACGACAGAGATATGCCTGCGTTACTGCTTTTTTCAAAGGATCAATATAGCTTACAGCTTTGTTGCAACATGAAATTATTTTCGTTTCAGATACACAGTTACACAGCGCACGCTTTTTATTAAACAAGAGTTGACTTCACTGCGGAGGTGGCATCCTGTGCGTACAGACCGGGAAGTTGACAGTGTGAGTTTATATGATCTTTTTTTGTTTTTGTTTTGCTTTATTTGGGGTCCAGAGGCCAGGTTCGTTATAGACGAAGGTTCGTTATAACGAGGGTGTACTGGATTTATTTAAGATAACTTATATTCCATACCCATGCCAATTAGCTTTTTTAAGGTTTTACATTTTTTAAAACAGAGGGGTATATGATATGAATTTCATAGGCATTCTATCTTTTGTAGAAGCTACCTGCAATTGGGATGCATAGCATAGCTAATTAATCAAACTGATTTTCTAGGCAACCAGAATCTTGTTTGCATCTTTACCCAAACGGATATCCAAACACACACACAATGATTAAGACCACTTCATTCTCTTCCCACCAACAGGGGATCAAAATGTGCTTAGTTGCTGCTGCTTCCCCTGCCTTACCTAACACTACGCATTACATCACCCCTTGGGCGAGAGTAAAGACAATGTAGTTTTAATTCAAGCTGGCTGGCTGCCTGGCATGTTGTGACCCTACTCTATGTGTATGTTTATGTTACACTCACCCTATATGCACAGTGAGTGTAACAATGCTCTGAGAGAGAAAGGAGGTGCACTGTTAGCAGTGACTGCACTTTGCTCTCCCTGCCTCCACCCCCCCATACCTCAAAACGCTGTCTATTAGTCTTTCTGACACGGCACCTTGTTTTCCCACTCCAAGTACATAGGTTTTCTTGTAATCTGAAATTTACTGGGACAGTCACAGTGACCAAACAATTCCTCCAGAAATGGCAGGCACAATGAGGCTTTGTCTCAGGGGCTCCCTCGGTTACCGTCACGCTCGGCCAAGTGACGGCAGCACACAAAACCCTGCCTTTGCAACCCCGCCACTTGTTATGGATACCAGGGAGCAGGAATTTCACTTCCCCAGTCGAGCAGCACAATGGAAAGCACTTTCAGCGTTCCCGGTGTTCTGGGGAGGGGCTGGTTCCACTTGTTTGTTTTGTTGCAGCAGACAAATAATTCCATAAATCTTAGCCATTTTGTACTTCCATTAGCTATGTAGGTCTAAAATGTGCTTTTTTTTTTAATCGCCAACGTATTTTCAAACTTAAAAAATGTTGCTAGGAGACAAGGGGTGTCCACGACTTGTTCATTTTAAGATCTGTGCTGGATTTTATAACACAGAGACACCAGGTGGCACTGCATGCCAAGTCAAACAACAACAAAAATATAGTAAGTATGATATTAACATACTGTACATTCCCAGCCATAGCAGGAATACAAAACTTAGAGCTACAGCATAAAACTATTACCTACATTCACCATACAGTATGTGCAAAAATGTAGATTTGACAAATGGACTGACAGATTCCTACAAATGTTCCCATATTCTAATACTCGCAATGTTTTTTGCAAAAGAATGCCAAGTAACCAAGTTTTATCACAATTGAATAAGTGGTTTTCTAGTCATAAATAACAGTGAAAAACAGTAGCTGCGTATCTAAAGAAAGACCTGATATCCCGAGATTCTGATAACCTGACTGACTAGTCCTAAAGAATGTCCTAACCAAGTTTCATCACTTTTTCAAAACATGTGAAATTGTAACAGGGGCCTCACATATATCCCTATAGCTTAAAAAAAGGGGAAGAGATTGAACCAGAGTATTCAGGTTTCTTGCACATCCCTATAGTGAATACTCTCAACGAAGATAGTCAACCAATTTTAACTTCCTGATTTTATTTGAAGCCCAGTTTGTGAGTTATTTAGTGTAACGTGTTGAATGTGTTGATACTTTTGCATCTGTAAAGTTTACCATAGTAAGAGCATTGAAAAGAGTAATAAAGCATATTGAAAGCAATGTAAAAGACTAGAGGGCCCCAGGAGGCTTGACACTGTGACAGACTGTAGCTGTGGCTTGGGTGCAAACACAAGACCATCATCAGGTCCCGGGGCACATTGAGATGCAGTGTCTCACTTCAAGGGGCCTCAGCCTGCAACACAGCCACAAAGCGCACGTGCACTTTTGATAAGCAGCCCTGTTAATAACCGCATAGAACCAGCTGAAAAAACAAAATGACCTTCAAACCTTTCTTGACCGTAGTACAGCTTATAGTGTAGTCTGTAATTCGGCAGCTTTCCAATGCAATGCCCCTTCAACATAGTAACACAAATTGAGGGTCACAATGTCACTTTAACCTGGTGCTGTTGCCAATCCCTTTACAGTCAATAAACCTCCATCACCTACAGTGCCCAGTTAAACTGGCACATGTAATAATGAAAGGGTTCATAGGCTTGGCACCACACAGTGTAGAGCATCTGTTTCTCAAGCCATCAATACTCATAATGCCCTTTGGCACCGCAGTGCACCGTTTAACCAGGCACAATAAATAGTAACACCAGTCAAACCCGTGGTGTGGCTTTAGCCAAAATATTTGTCTACTTGACTTTCTCTCTTATAAGCTGTTTATTAATACTTAAGTATTAGATGGCAGGAGAAAAATGTAGTTTAACACAGTTAGGAATTTGACTTATTAGTATTATATCACCAAAACAAGTAACACTCCTCTGAAATGTCAGTGCATTATTGCATAACCGTACCAATCCTAAAAAGTTCTCCACAGTAAAATCAGGTTTAGTTTACTAGTTATAAACATTTAGAAAATCCATAAACTATTATCTAACATTAAGGAGCAGACAAGTCTATCATTTTATCCCAGTTGTATTTTTGTATTATATTGCATTTGTGTACTGACTGAATGCCATTCCAGTTCATTATGAAAAAACCACCAAGGTTTTTTTCATGCAAAGACTGGCTGCTGATGTATTGTTCTTTACATACACTGGCCTACAAGCGCTTGTTAAGAGACTAGAGTCCACAATGCACCTGACCAAACTCGGCTTTAAGAGGGGCAGAGGTGCGCGGCACATTCGTCCAGTTGGTGTCAGATGTTTGTCGCCATTCGCAAGCCATTTCTGATAAAGAAAATGACTGCCTGTATGTCATGGATGATTCGAGATTGGGTAGTAACATTTCTGTTCATTTTTTCTCGGCAAGTCAGTCACATTCCTATTTGTGTACTCGGGCAGTCACGTCTTTTGTTGGGATTTTAATACACACATCACTGCACTTGAATTTAAGACACAGACCATTTTTGAGAAGAAAAAAATATTTTAAAAAGTGCGTCAATTCAAAGGAATACAGTATTCAGTCATTAATATTTTGATGCCACTGGTGCAAAGAGGTAGTCAGAGGAATTTGAATGCACTGTTCAAGTTTATATGAAACTTTCTCAATTGGATTGAGGATCAGGGATTGTGTTACACTCGTAGACCATCCGCACACATTCTGGCACGGTTATCACCTTGAAGGTAGTCATCGTGCAGCATTGTTGGATGGACTTGATCTGTAACAATGCTTAAGTAAACGACTGCATTCATTCGGCCTTCCAGAGAAATCAATAAACCCAGGGAATACCAGTATACCCAGATGCAGTTAATGTACCTGCATTTGGATGCATATCCAATATTTTTTTGTCTGGAATGACAGCTGTCGCCACTCTGCTGTGGAGTTCTTCTGTGCATTCCGGTTATGCCCTCACCACAAACAACCGGCGCAGCAATTCAGGAAGAGCGTGATTATACTTTCTGCGGGAATTATGCAAGCCTTCTTGCGGCTGTTTTGGTGGTAAATTGTTTTTTTTTTTTTTTTAAACCCTCAAAGCTAACATTTAAAGTCCTAAAAATCAATGAACTGGCAATTGTAAATTCAAAATTCCTCTGGCTGTGTTAAAATAATAACAGCACTAATAGCCCCGTATTGGCATCTGCCAGCACTCTCGTATCTCTTTGTTCAAAATACCAGCATGCAAACGAAACACGTTCTTTTCTTTAATGCTGGGTGAGATTAAAGGAGAACAATAATAATAGATTTCTTCCTCATCGTACTCCCATACTTTCTGCAGAAGGCACTGAGGGTGTTTAATTCACTTTTATAAAGAAATACAAGTGTGTGTACGCTGTACATACTAAACATGCTATATACAATATACAGTAGGGTGCTTTATTGTTAACCGATGACAAAGCCTGGAATAGTTGCTGCCAAGGGTTACAGACCAATGAAGATGATAGGCCATTCAATATAAACACTGGATTATGAAAACTGGTATCATGTGAGTCTCTTAAAAGCATGCAATGTGTCTCCTATCTAGTTAGTCACTTACTTCACAATCAGTGAGTTCCACCTTTGCAGCTCAGACACAATGTAAAGCTGCCACCTGAAAATTTTATTCAGGCTCCACTGAGTTTATTCAGCAGAGAACAGCCTCAATCTAAAGCATGCTCTTCCCCTCTTCAAACCAGACGCCCCTCTGAGCACCGAACAGCAGCACACACTGTGCCTGTGTAATGGTGCCGTCATCGAGGCCCAAGTGACACATTTCACGTATTACGGCCCTGCCTGCCTGCCTACATACCAAGCAGCTTGTGCAGAGAATTTGCTTTGCATATTTGTGCACTCCCTACAGTGAAGGTTGCTTTATATTCGCACAGAGGATTTCAGAAATGCTCTGCGGCGGTGGCAAATCATGGACAATATCATTATCATGAACACTTCTGATGACGAGGGAAATGCTTCTCATTGTACACGTCAGCGCCAGGGCTAGCTCAGCAGATTCTATGTCTCATCTGAGACAATGGCAACTTGCAGACCTATTTCAGAATCCCTAAGTCAATCTGTTGATTTTTTTTATAAAAGACATAGTAAAATGATTGCCTTCTTACTTATGTGATACTCGTGATGTGATTCTGTTATTTACCAAACATTCTATACCTACTGGAGCTTATTTGGTTTAATTTGACATTGAAAGCCTATACACCAATATACCACACAGAGATGGGTTGGATGCTGATTTACTTTTGGAATTAACTGAATTTATATTATCATCTAATTATTTTTTATTTAAAGACAAATACTTTTTACAAATACAAGGTACAACTATGGACTTGGCTTTTGCGCCAAATTATGCAAATCTTTTTATGGGCTACTGGGAAAGACAAAATATTAATGACGTTGCTTCTAATCCACTCTTATAGCATGTTTTAGAAAAGATACAGTGATGATATATTATTAGTATGGACAGGATCTGAAAAAGATTTATTTTTGTTCAAAGATTATATAAACAACACTAGACCACCTTTAAAATTTACTATGGAATATAACCAGTCTGAGATTCATTTTGTGGATGTATTGATCATGGTAAATAGAGATCATTTGTTTAATATTTCCATTTTTCGTAAACCTAGATAGGAACACAATTTTACGAGCTGACAGTGACCAACCTAAACATTTGAGAACATACCTTATGGCCAACTCTTAAGATTAAAGCAGAATTGCAGTAATACTTCTGACTTTCAAATTAAAGTGAAAGAGATTCTGGTTCTATTATAGCGCCTACAATAGAAATCTATTAGATATAGCACTAAAAAGAATGGACAGTATAGAATGTAGTGAACCTTTGAAATAAAAAAAGGAATGATTTAACTACAGACAGAATTACTGAGTATAATTATATTTCCAATGATATTTAAATGATTATTTCAAAACATTGGAAAATATTAGAATGTGATCCACAATTGCGTCCCTTTGCTATAATGCCCCCTAGATTTTGCTATAGAAGGGGTAGGAAAAACGATTTAGTGTCCTCACTGTATAAATCTCCAACTACAGATAGCAATTGGTTTAATAGAACATTCCAGTTGTAAATATACCATACAAAGTGTTATCAATTGTAACACAACCCATGTGATATATTTCTTACTTTGCCTTGCAAAAGTATTCAGACCCCTGACCAATTCTCTCATATTACTGAATTACAAATGGTACATTGAAATTTCGTTCTTTGATATTTTATTTTAAAACACTAAAACTCAAAATCAATTATTGTAAGGTGACATTGGTTTTATGTTGGGAAATATTTAAAAAATAAATAAAAAACTGAAATATCTTGCTTGCATAAGTATTCAACCCCCACACATTAATATTTGGTAGAGCCACCTTTTGCTACAATAACAGCTTTAAGTCTTTTAGAGTAAGTATGTACCAGCTTTGCACACAGTGTCAGAGTGATTTTGGCCCATTCTTCTTGGCAGATTTGCTCCAGGTTGTTCAGGTTGGTTGGACGACGCTTGTGGACCGCAATTTTCAAATAGTGCCACAGATTCTCAATGGGATTGAGATCAGGACTTTGACTGGGCCACTGTAGGACATTCACCTTTTTGTTCTTGAGCCACTCCAATGTTGCTTTAGCCTTATGCTTGGGATCATTGTCCTGCTGAAAGGTGAATTTCCTCCCAAGCTTCAGTTTTTTAGCGGACTGAAGCAGGTTCTCTTGTAGTATTTCCCTGTATTTTGCTCCATCCATTCTTCCTTCAATTTTAGCAAGATTGCCCAGTCCCTGCTGATGAGAAGCATCCCCACAGCATGATGCTGCCACCACCATACTTCACTGTAGGGATGGTGTATCTTGAGGCATGGGCAGTGTTAGGTTTGCGCCACACATAGCGCTTTGAGTTTTGGCCAAAAAGCTCCATCTTGGTCTCATCTGACCACAAAACCTTTTCCCACATTGCAGCTGGGTCACTCTCATGCTTTCTGGCAAACTCCAGACGTACTTTCAGATGGTACTTTTTGAGTAACGGCTTCTTTCTTTCCACCCTCCCATACAGGCCAGTGTTACGCAGAGCTCTTGATATGGTTGACTGGTGCACCATTACTCCACTCCCAGCCACTGAACTCTGTAGCTCCTTCAAAGTGATTGTTGGCCTCTCTGTGGCTTCTCTCACAAGTCTCCTTCTTGTTTGAGCACTGAGTTTTGAGGGACAGCCTTTTCTTGGCAGTGCCTGGGTGGTGTGATGCAGCTTCCACTTCCTGATTATTGATCTAACTGTGCTCACTAGGATATCCAAACACTTGGATATTAGTTTGTACCCTTTCCCTAATCTATGCATTTGTATTACTTTATCTCTAACTTCTGTAGAATGCTCTTTGGTCTTCATTTTCCTTCAGATTAACAGCCTGACCAATGATCCTTCAACAGTGGGGTTTTTATCCAGAAAATGTGACAGCAACTTTAATGGTTCACAGGTGGAGGCCAATGGTAAGGTAATTGTGTCCTCGTTAGGGCAATTTCTTTCATCGGTGTAAACTGGGAGCTTCCACAGCACAGGGGTTGAATACTTATGCAAGCAAGATGTTTCCGTTTTTTATTTTTCTTAAAAATATTTCCCAACATAAAACCAATGTCACCTTACAATAATTGATTTTGAGTTTCAGTGTTTTAAAATAAAATATCAAACAGAACGAAATTTCAATGTACCATTTGTAATTCAGTAATATGAGAGAATTGGTCAGGGGCCTGAATACTGTATATTCTGTATATACTGTATAGGCACTGTATATAATTTGTAGGACATTATGTGATTATGCAATAACATGTTTGCATAAAAAGAATATACATAAAATGCATTTTTAAATAAATATGTAGTTTAGTACTGACTTAACAGAATCACAACTAACTATGTGTAATGATGGATACTTTATTGTTTTGACTAACATATTTAATTTTGTAATTGAATATGGCTGTTTTCATGTTCTTTAACTATTGGTGCAATTGTTTTACCTAATGATTTTATAGTGCAATTCGTTATTTCATCTGTGTATATATTGACCAGGATTTGTACAGCACTTTATAACACAGTTGAACCTGATGAAGACACATTCTGTGTCGAAATGCGTTGTTAAACTGATGATTTTGTAACAATAAAACTACTCCTGTTTTGGAATATGGAGTGTTTCACCTTTCTTTTAATTCACTGCTCACATTTAAAGATCTAAAAGTATAAAGAAAAATCCTTTGGGTGTGCAGCCAAACCTGTTCTTTGCAGTTGCTATAGTAAGCTTTTTGATAATTATACAACCGCTGAACAATCCCGCTAATGCAGAGACACTTGATATATATATATATAAGGGCTGCCAATTAATCACAGTTAACTTCTGCGATTTAATGCGCAAATGTTTTTAAATATTAATTATTTTAACGCGCGTTACTCGCATTGCTGTGTCTTGAGCCTTTCTGCACACCGTACTTCAATCCAGGCCGCGTCAACATTGGATTGAGTGTCTGAGTGCAGTTATTGTTTAAATAGGAAGTTAGTTACTGAACCACTTAATGGAGCAAAGCACTAAAAATGAATGGGATTTTTTTTTTTTGACAGGCTCACTGGACAGAAAGACGCTTACTTGTCTACTGTCAAAGTGAGTTCCAGTATCAAACACAAGTTCATCTAGTCTGCTGCGTGCTGAACATGCCTTCATCTCTCAAAATACACTAGCAGCTCTTCTGCTACAGACAATAACAACAACAAATTAAACCCACCAGTTTCGACAGAAATGCAGGATCGCTGCAAGCCCATATCAAGCGGAGTATGACCATGATAATAAATGAGTTAGGCTGCGTTGCTCCTTTTTTTTTTGCGTGTAGTATGTAAAGCCTAACAATTGTTAGTTTGCAGTTTTTGGATATGATGACAGTTTTTTTTTTGTATGCTTTCTTCACAATTAACAGTTCATTTCCTAGAAGTGCTTACTATAGCTACATATTTATAACACCGTGTAACAATTTTTTTTTTTGTTTTGGTTCCTGGGTAGTAAGTGTTATTTCCTAATTGCTTATGCCTCAAAAGTATAGAAAATGGCTATTATTCCCCACAAACTTTGCTTTTGTGACCAGACAGTGATATTTTGAAATGTACCTATTTCCAATGAGAAAACGGGCGAATTTGTGTCTTTTCGTTCACATAAAGTCAGAAAAAAAACAACATATGAATCCAAATTAACATGTATTTATACTAAAGTAATACAAAAATGACTACAAAAGATTTAGAAGTGAGTAGTTTTTCGAGATTTACGATTATACTGTAAATCACTTTCACGAATCAGCCCCCAAATGTAGTCTCCCATCATGTTCTCGTTATACTGTCCTTGGTAGCGGCGTTCAAAGTCCAGTATATCCTGGTGGAAGCGCTCGCCTTGCTCCTCCGAGTACGCTCCCATGTTCTCCTTGAATTTATCAAGATGAGCATCAAGGATATGGACTTTGAGGGACATCCTACAGCCCATTGTGCCGTAGTTCTTCACCAGAGTCTCAACCAGCTCCACATAGTTTTCGGCCTTGTGATTGCCCAGGAAGCCCCGAACCACTGCGACAAAGCTGTTCCAAGCCGCTTTCTCCTTACTAGTGAGCTTCTTGGGGAATTCATTGCACTCCAGGATCTTCTTTATCTGTGGTCCGACGAAGACACCGGCTTTGACCTTTGCCTCAGACAGCTTAGGGAAGAAGTCTTGAAGGTACTTGAAGGCTGCCGACTCCTTATCTAGAGCTCTGACAAATTGTTTCATAAGGCCCAATTTGATGTGCAGTGGTGGCATCAGCACCTTCCGGGGGTCCCAGCCGTACTCATCATACTTCAAGGCATCCAGCAAGGTCTTGATGCTGTTGTAATCCTCTTTGAGGTGCACCGAGTGAGCCAGGGGAAGAGACGGGTACTTGTTACCATTATGGAGCAGCACGGCTTTGAGGCTCCTGGATGAGCTGTCAATGAAGGACAGTATAACGAGAACATGATGGGAGACTACATTTGGGGGCTGATTCGTGAAAGTGATTTACAGTATAATTGTAAATCTCGAAAAACTACTCACTTCTAAATCTTTTGTAGTCATTTTTGTATTACTTTAGTATAAATACATGTTAATTTGGATTCATATGTTGTTTTTTTTCTGACTTTATGTGAACGAAAAGACACAAATTCACCCGTTTTCTCATTGGAAATAGGTAAATTTCAAAATATCACTCCTGGTCACAAAAGCAAAGTTTGTGGGGAATAATAGCCATTTTTTATACTTTTGAGGCATAAGCAATTAGGAAATAACACTTACTACCCAGGAACAAAAATTGTGTTACATAGTGTAATTTTATTAAAAAAAAAACTAATTTATTTCCATCCACAATCACATTTTAAAATAGATATCCTATGTATGATGTTTTCTGATCTCTGTATGCTGCTGATCAAGCTTGAACCACTCATTTTATTGTGTTGGTTGTATTTGTAATTTCTAAATTATTGCCCCTAGTAAATTTTGCTGGTGGTCTCAATGGGTAAATTTCCTGGTTAAATAAATACATTTTAAACAATTTTATTTACAGTTAAGGATAATAAAAACAATAGCATCAGTAATAAAACAAATTTAAATTCAATAGATGTAGTAATTGTAACAATTTAATATGCAATTAAAACCGAGATTAACTAAAATTAATTTTTTTAATCGCTTGACAGCCCTAATATATATATATATATATATATATATATATATATATATATATATATATATATATATATATATATATATATATATATTATACACACACACTGTAATATATATAACAGTACATCCCACTGTACTCTGAATAGGCCTTTAATAAACCAGAAAAGCAAGCTGAAAAAACATTTGAAAAAGATCCTCGTAGACATTCTCCCTCTAGGTGGCACTGTTTGCTGTACAATAATATTAAGTACAATTAAATTCAAACAATGATAAAGGTTATTATTTATTTATAGCGATTCTTTTTACAAGAACATGGCCCTACATCATTGACACCTAGGAGATACTTCTTCATACACAGAGTGGTGAGGGTACAGAATGGGTTACCTAGCCATGCTGTTGATGCTGAATCAATGGGATACTTTAGACCAGGGTTTCCCAAAGTTTCAGTCAAGGAGGGCCACTTAACAAGTGGGTAATTGGGTGGTGGGCTGCATAATTAAATTAATCTATAATTAAACACCAATATGTACAATACATATAAACATGCCTTTATAGATAGACCCAAGATGTACATCTTTTTGGCTGCCTTTTCTTTTTTGGTTTCTGAAATATTATTATCATTATTATTATTATTATTATTAATTTTTTTTTTTTTTATCATGTTTGTATTTATACTTTATTGTCTGGTTTCACAGACCCAGATCAGCACTAATCTTGGTTTATCTTACCTAAATTAACAATGGGTAGTCCAGGACTAGTATTAATCAGAGCCTGTGAAACCAGCCATTTATTTGTACGTTTATTGGGGGCATCCTAAAACACTTATTGTGGCTTAATGTGTTTAAATGGAAAACAAATGCTTACAAACATCCGGCTTAACACTTCCTACTATCCCCTAAAATAAGTTGTGGTTTTCATTAACATAATAACGTTAAGCCCTAAAAATGACCTGCTTAATGTGAACTGCTCCCAATGTGAAAAGCACTTAATGTGCAAAATTACAAATGTTTTCAAATTAAAGGATTCATTCATCTGAATTTATTACAAAATACCAGTGCCAAAATAAATAAATCCATAACATTGCATAGCACAATTCACACAATTTTTTTGTATCCTCGTAGTTTAATTACAAAAGTCAGATTTATTTCAGGATAGTATTGGGAAGCTTGATATCTTCAAAATTTGTAAGCATGTGTTTTGTATTTCAGCACATTAAGTGCTTTTCACATTACGCGCTTTCACATTAATCAGGTTATTTTTATGGCTTAACGTGACTAATATCGTGACTTTTTTCGGTGATCATTTGCGACAGTTGAGATCGGCACCCCTGGCTGCACGTGCGTCTTGTTTTCATGTTCTTAAAGCTACAGTAGCGCTGCGCTGCTTGTACCGATATTGAGCAGAAAATGAACTTGTAATGGCCCAAGCTCTTTCTTTCCAAGAAAATATAGAAAAATCTTAGAAATGTTGGACGAGGGCCGCAGACAGTGCCATTGGGCCACACTTTGGGAACCCCTGCTTTAGACCCAACTTGAGAAAGTTTTGAGATCAATCCATGACTAGGAACCAGAGAAGCATTGGTGGGCTGAATGATCTTCTCTTGTTCCTAAATCTTCTTATGTTATCTCCTCCACAGTATTTGTGTAATGGCTTACCGGTTCCACCATACTTGTCCGCCATGTTGATGTCGATGTCGCTCTTGAGGTGCAGCATGGTCCTGATGACCTCATCGCTGCCCTTCCCAGCTGCCCACATGAAGGCGGTCCTGCCCTCTAGGTCTGGGTCATCCTTCACTGAGGGGTGCTGCAGGAACACCCGTACTGTCTCCTGTAGAGAACCACACAGAATCATCACCATCTAGAAACACCACCCAGCACTGACAAAGACAAAAACATTTTATACTTTCTCACTCTCACAGTCACATTCGGTGTCTTTAATAATGTAGTTTGTATGGCTTTTAAACTTTTTTTGTTCTGGTTATTCTTCTGTATGGATTCCTAGTAGCTGACAACTGTACCGTCACTCTACACTCTCTGAAGTCCACCACGCAACCTATAGACTATTAGAAAACACTAACTAGACAGCCACATTTTCCAGTTCTTAAAGAATCACTTCTTACGCCATCCTCTTCGCCTCTGAAGTCTCAGCTCTTTTAAGAAATCTTAGTTGGGGCGGCTATTTGTGAAGCAGTCAGCTCCCCTGGGCAGTGCAATGAAACAATACAGCAGTGGATACGCACCACCAGACCCAGCACTTCATTCTGACCCAAACCAATATGACAGAAAATCAGTCTGCCCTGACAGCTGTGTAGGTGTCATTTAGAGTGAGTGAGTGAGGGGCAACCTTAACACGGTCTGTAGAGATCAATCACACTCTCACACACACACACACCGAGATGCACACACACACATGCATAGTGTGACGCACACAGGCAACACAGTAAAACTCACACCCACACAGTGGCACATACACACACGCAACACATTTATGTAACCTAGGCTAGATCAATGTGTCTATGTGAGGTGGCCGAACAGTTGAAGTAATGGTGAACAGAAAGTAAGGCAGGAAGTCTGACATGGAAGGTGCAAAATTGGAACATTTATTATCAAAAGGAACAACAACAAAAAAAGGGTAAAAGTGGAAAAATAAAATAAAATAAACTAACAGAGCGCAATAACAGGGTTCTACTCAGCTGTAACAGAGGATTAGCTTGCCTCTAGCCTCTCCAAACATCAAAACTGTTATACAGCTCCTGTCTGCTGCTGTTCCAGGATATCAAACCACAAAAACCACAAACACCACCCCCACTACTTCCTAGGTGAGCTTATATATAGCTGACAACCCTCAGCCCCACCCTCTGAGCTTATCCAAGTGAGAAAGGTTAATTATTTCAAATGTTTTCTAAAACAATTAATTTGCTTCCCACGCTCGCCCCTGCAGCATGCGCAGCTTGCTATGGCCCAAACAAACACATGATGCCAGAAAAGGCTACAAATACTGTGTATTTTGTATTTTAAAGCACAACTCCTGCGATATTCTTATAACAAAAGTGTGCACCTTTTCATTTAAAAAGTAAGCACATGTCGCCATGTTTTCCCAGATTACTAACTTTTTCTTTCATTTTACAGGTCCCCCAGCAACAACACCAACTCCCCCTCCTACTGGTAAGTACACTGATTTACATACTTTTGTAATACATGACATATGGTTTAATGTACAATTAACAATTAACAGTACATGCAGTTAGCACAGTAGTGTCCCTTCCAGTCCTTGCAACCTTGTTCATTCCTTATAAAACAGTGCAATGACACACACACTACGATGAAACTGCAATGTTAGTTTTTGTGGTTTTTACTTCTGGTTTCTCGCTCTCGGAAATGTGAGAAAGGAAGTCTGCTGTTTTGTTCTGTACTCCAGCCCGATATGTTAAGGGGGCGAAACCCGGTGATTTGGTTCACATATGCCATTAATTTGGGCGAGTCTAGTTTCGTCCAAAGCTTCAACATCGATGCTAGGCCAATCTAGTTTTGCCTATTATTTGGGCGAGTCTAGTTTTGCATTTTTACACTCTCCCCTGCCAGCTTCCAAGTGCGTTCCAGGGTACCTGCCTCCCCTCCACTTCTGACAGCAATGTGTGACACGGTGTTCTGGGTTTCCAGCGGCGGTGCAGAAAAGGCAGGACACCAGGGCTGGTTTTAATAGCGGTTAAAACCACTCTTTTTATTAGCTCTCTCTCCCAAAAAGTCCAGTCCATCTAGATTCACCAGATTGGACGCGGTGACTGCTGAAAAAAAGTGGTAACTTTGAGATTTGCCCAGAAGCCATTGGCAAAACTAGATTGGCCCGGGCAAAACTAGACTCACCAGACCACTGGGTTTTGGCCTTAACATATTGTAACCGACCGGCACTCACTCGGGTTCGTGCCCCTTTAAAAATACGACCCAGAAACACAGAAATTGAGTTTTCAGCGCTGTCGCGCTATTATTTTTAATAAACACAAAAATAAATAAACAAAACGAAACAAAACACCTAGCTCCGTTTTGAGCACTAACTAAACATTTCATGCAGGTCCCTGACTAGCTCGCAGTACGGCTACGCCGTTTACCTGTCATAAAAACACTGGAGTTTCTTTTTGACTGCTCGGAAACAGAGCACGTCTTCTGTCTCCTTCTACTCAGCAGTCACGTACAGACAAGCTGCACGTCTTAAATACCCTGCACCTGACATTAATTTGCAATATATATCATGTGCGGTTGATAATTAAACAATAAACAAATTAACAAAATAATAAAACAATTAAACAAAATGTGCATACGCACATGTTTTCTTCAGGGAGGATACTAACCCCCTCCCTGATGTGTTACAATATATATATATATATATATATTCGCTCAAAGAGCCAGCTGCCCAATGTTTCGATATGTTGTACATAACTTTCTCATGGGAGCATGCGTTTGAATCAAAACATTGGAGGTATTTATAGGTTTTTGACAGCATGACAATTACTTGTTATTGTTTATATTCAAATCCATGATTTATTCTTACATGATGTAATGGTGTTCTATATATTGTAACATCATTTTTACTTCTGTCTTTTAATCTGTATTAATTCTAATTAACATTATTTTTATATAAACTTATATTTATATTATTATGCAATGCTGGCTCTGAGGCTCAGCCTTGATTTGACCTCCCCAGCGCATCAGCATGCACAACCTTTGAATGAATTTTGTTTATTTATATATTTAAATGTTATATATTTATTGGAGTTAATTAGTTCATTCTTTTCTGTTGAGTCCCACTGGCATAATCGTGTTCAGTCTATCTATCCATTTACTTTATTTTATTCTTCTATATGTCGCTATATGAATATTTTACAATGAGCTAGATTACAGCAAATGATGTCAAGTTTATAGAATATTTTTGACTACCTTATACAGCTTCTGCAGATCACAATCCAGCACCCAAAGCTACAATTTGTTAGCAACAGAGTCTGACACTAAGGCTAAAGGTTCTAAAAGCACAGCATCATTTAGCACAGTCTGTGAGGCTAGGCCAATAAGTTTATGCTACTATTAAAACGAAAAAAAAAGCAGGGAAGGCTTACCTTATTCTTCAAAGCAACCCCATCCTCCCTGACAAGGTATTGAGGTAAGTGTTTGTCCCCTGTAGTTGTTATGCAGAGAGCCTGCATAACCACTACACCGAGTAAATAAAATAATAAAAAAAAATTATAAACCAATAAACTTTATTAACTAATCTAGCTCTGAAGGCTTTGTGATCAATTGAGCGATTTCGTTATATTATTCTTCTGCACTTTTTCTGTAAGGATTTGATAAGAAGAGTTAAGTCCTGTTTCTTTTCAGCAAGTTCAGCCACTTCATCAGCTTTTTTCTGCATTACACAAATGCTTCAAGACCTTATGTCTCTTCTTCTGTACACCTTCAATTTCATCTTGTATTTCCTTTCTCTTTCTTTGCTTTTCTCTTTCTCTAAGAACTGGTCCTACCTTATCCTGGCTGCTTTTACATGCTGCAGGAGTTTCTTTGTAATGGGCATGTCTGTATGACTTTCTCCTAAAGATGACAAAGAATCATACATAGTGCGTTGTGCAACAAGAGTCTTTTTTCTTTAGATTTTCAATTAGCATTTCTTTGCTGACAGAGTATCCTCGTTCAACAGCTGCTTGTCCATGGTAAAGCGTCAAAAGGAGTTTAAACAAATCCCAGAGTTTCTTGAATTCAGCTCTGCCATTGAAGAACCTGCCAAAGAATTCATCAGCTTTGCAAGGTTCTTTATCATTTTGGCCAAAGTTCTGGAATTCAGTCTTGTGATTTCTGATCATCTTGATTATGAACAATTTATACACTGCAAGGATCTCATCACATTGTGCAGCAGTATACCATTTAGCATTTAGGAGAATCTGCAACAGTCTTTCAAACTTTGCTGTGGCATCCTGCTCTGACATTACCATGAATCGAGGACTAAAGGCAGCCAAGTACCTTACCATGGGGTACAGTAGTGGATTCCTTTCGTGAAGCTTTTTTGTAGTCGAAGCAAGAAAGGTGATGCATTCTACATTGAACTCCATTCCTCTCAGTCCATCGGCCAGTTTTTCAGATGCTTGTTCCAGTGCTCGCTTTGTAGCGAAGCCAAGCTCCAAATGTTTGTGTGTCACATGTAGTGTCTTGTCCAGTGGGTCTATCTTAAGGAGCTTAAGAACTGTGTTTACCTTTCCAAGTACATCTTTCTTTATGAAGCAAGACAGCTAAGTAGAAAGGAGAGCCTGAAGTTCCTCTGCAAAAAAGGGCACCATAGGTGAATTGTAATTTTGCTTCACAAATGGGGTCAACTGTTGCTTGTTTCAACAAAGAATATGATGCTGAATTTGGCAATTTTGCTGATGGGGAGCTTCTTGTAGCTGTCAATGAACTGAATCACGTAGTTCAAGTTCACGCTCTTTCAAATCTTCCACCCATCTGTGAGGACAAAACTTGAGTGGAAAGTGTGTGCTTTCAGTTATTTTAGTGTAGTCATCTCGCCTTGCTGGTGTGCCATGAAAAGCTGCCACAGTGCTCTAAGTAGCTGTCCCAGCTTCCTGTTTCATTTGCACCATATTGCAGACTACTTGGACAATATGGAGGCCACAGCTTCCCAAGTTAATGAGATCTGTTAGTGTTAGTGTCCTCCTTCTTCCTCAAGATCTCTCAGGAACTTCCAGTTAACTCAGGGGCCATCCATGGTGATCTGCAACAATTTCTTTCGATCTAGAAGCTATACTGTTCTTGTGTGTCATAGTGTTACTTTTCCATCCTCTTCATTCTAGTAACTAATAACCAAATCCATCTGTTCAGTCTGGGTTACTTTATTTAGCATTCATCAAATGAAACAACACAGCAATCTGACTTCCTGACTTTTTATTAGCATTTTTTTTAAAAAGGGGGCAAGCCAAAGCAAACCAAACCAAGTAAGCACATTTTGTTGACTGAGAGGACTGGTAGTTCCTCGCGCCAAGTTATTAGCGAGAACTGCCAGACTCTCTATACAGCTAGGATAGTTTGTGTGTTTTCAGGGTATTGGCGCAGCAAAAGTAAATCGGCCAAAAGCACCATTTCACTTTTAATTTGTAGTTTCCAACACTCTTGGTGAAATGTAGAAAAACAAGTCAATACCTGTCATACAGTAGGAGAAATAAGTCGCCAAAGTAAGGTAAAAATGTCCTTTTTTTCCTGTTTTTTTGCAGATTTTTGCAGACCTCAGGCACTTTTTTTCCCCCGTCTGATTTTCTGCATTTTTGCACATTTTTCACATTGTATTTGGTCAGATTTTTTTGTGGGTTGTAGTAGTATATAGAGGTAGTTTAACAGAAAAAAATGACACCAAGGTTTGGTGCTTCTTTCATTTGTTTGGTGTGCAAGGTAATCAAACATGCAATCTTCAGGTCTGAAAAAGTTATTGCCCCCCCTAGTTAACTCAACCCAATTAAAAGGATAATTAGGGTCAGCTTTTTGAGTACTTTGGTTAACAACCAGGCCTGATTTGGGCCAGCCCTGCCCAATATAAATCTGACTAACTTTGGCCTTTACCATCAGAGTGAAGTTGTCAGCACACAGGTTCTAGAGGCGCATCATGCCACGAACAAAAGAAATTCCTGAAGACATCTGGAAAAAAAGTTGTTGATGCCTATCAGTCTGGAAAGGGTTACAAAGCCATTTCTAAGGCTCTGGGGCTCCACCGAACCACAGTCAGAGCCATATTGTCCAAATGAAGAAAGTTTGGGACAGAAGTGAATCTTCCCAGGAGTGGCCGTCCTGCCAAAATCTCTCCAAGAGCAAGGCGTAAAATTGTCCAGGAAGTCACAAAGAACCCTAGAACAACATCCAGGGATCAGCAGGCCTTTCTCGCCTCGGCTAAGGTCAATGTTCATGACTCCACCATCAGAAAGACACTGGGCAAAAATGGGATTCATGGCAGAGTAGCAAGGTGGAAACCATTGCTCACTAAGAAGAACATGAATGCTCGTCTCAAGTTTGCCAAAAAGCACCTGGATGATCCTCAAGAGTTCTGGAATAATGTTCTATGGACAGATGAGTCAAAAGTGGAACTTTTTGGCCGACATGGGCCCCGTTATGACTGGCAAAAACCAAACACTGCATTCCACAGTAAGAACCTCATACCAAGGTCAAGCATGGTGGTGGTAGTGGCATGGTTTGGGGATGCTTTGCTGCATCAGGACCTGGATGCCTTGCCATCATTGAAGGAACCATGAATTCTGCTCTGTATCAGAGAATTCTACAGGAGAATGTCAGGCCATCCGTCCGTGAGCTGAAGCGCAGCTGGGTCATGCAGCAAGACAATGATCCGAAACACACAAGCAAGTCTACATCAGAATGGTTGAAGAACAAGAAATTTAAAGTTTTGGAATGGCCTAGTCAAAGTCCAGACCTAAACCCCATTGAGATGTTGTGGCAGGACCTGAAACCAGCAGTTCATGCTCGAAAACCCACAAATATCACTGAGTTGAAGCAGTTCTGCATGAAGGAGTGGGCCAAAATTCCTCCACGGCGCTGTGAGAGACTAATCAATAACTACAGGAAGCGTTTGGTTGCAGTTATTGCTGCTAAAGGTGGCGTAACCAGTTATTGAGTCTAGGGGGCGATTACTTTTTCACACGGGGGCATTGGGTGTTGCATAACTTTCTTTAATAAATAAATTAAATATGTATCAAACTGTTGTATTATTTGTTCACTCAGGGTCCCTTTTATCTAATATTAGGTTTTGGTTGAAGACCTATTAACATTCAGTGTCAAAAATAATGGGTTAAACTGACTCCAAGATTGACCACCCCCCTTTTTCCCCACTTTTGGTATGGTTGTGGTACCATCTGCCGAGTTGATAACTTGGCTGCTTTCAGGGCCGTCATGAAGACTTTTGCCATCCTGGCTGCTTCCTGGGCTGTAGTTGAATTTCGCTCCCTTATCCAGACCAACTCAGGGTTGAGCATGCGTAGAAACTGTAATGTTAGCTTTTGTCGTTTTTAGTGAGGGTTGGAATTAACAACTCCCTCAAAGTCTTTCAGAAGTAAAAGTCAGAGCCATCTGGTGATCTGCCATTTAGGAAGTAATATAAAGGCACTGTCTGATCTAGCCTACGTAAAACACATATCTATGACAGGAAACTAGAACTGAACTCAAAGCACCACAGATTAACCAACAAATAAAAAATGTCAGTAGGTGCCAACATGGTATTCTGGAATGGGAAAATAGTTATCGACCACTGTAGGCAGAGCCGTAACTAGGGCGGGAAAGCAGGGCAGCTGCCCAGGGCGCAAAGCCGTGAGGGGCGGAAAAATCCTAGCATAGTCGGAAGATCGCAAGTGCCTCTGCACTAGACAAGGGAATGCGTCACTTCCTTAGCAATGGTCTTAACGACCACGAACCTGGTTCTACACAAACAAGCAACATGGCGTCACCATTTTGTTATTATGGCATATCTGTGTCGTTTACTTCCCTTGCAGCGTGCAGGATTGTTTATTTATTTATTTGCTCCTGCAGCCTTCAGGACCAGCACTACTATAAACGCTTATTTAGCGTCTGAAATGTAAAAGCACGTTTCACAACACATATTAAGCACCTATGTAATAAAGGTAAACCAAAACATTATAGACAAGTAAGAAATGAATTAATAAGAAAGTGCAAATAGATAAACAGCCCTTAAAATTCACCATCCTGAACTACAATATGTTAAATGTCGTACCAGTCTTTATTTATTGAAATCAAGTTGAGAACAAATGACCCAGCTTATTTTTAAAAGGACCATTATAAAACAAGTTTATTTGATAATTACGTTGCACTTATAATGCGTGAAAATACGTATAAATTCTAGTTATGTACTACAGCAAACATCGTACAACAATATCTCGTCTGTTATTTTTAATGACCTTCTTAATTTTTAGTTTAAAAATAACATAGTAACTGTAATGTTGTTGTAATACTGTGGCGCTGTTTGAGTCCAGTCCATGTTTTGAGTGAAGTAACGTAGCTGATTGTTACGTCACTCCAGTTCTGGGTTTTCGGGATAGCGGAAAGTTGCAGTTGCAAGCTGGAAGCGCAAGGCTGTTTTTCAGGTTTAATAAATGAATGAATACAGATTACGAATATTCACTATACTGGTCTTCGATTGTACTTTTCAACACACAAGAACACTATAGTAACCTGCATGGCTCTTGCCAAATTCTACATTGTTTTGGATCTTTAGGGAAACTGAAGAATTTTCTTTTTGCTAACTGTATAGCTGGAAATGCTATTTTTCCATCTTTCTTAATATGCTTCATCCCATTAAGTCATTGCAGTATCCATGTTTGTGTTATGATTATTTTCAATCCATGCCTTTTTACAGTACCAATCAATGATTATGAGAAAACGCCACACATGAACTTACTTAAAAGTTATATATACGAGGATACAGAATGAAAAAAAAAGACTTTGCATAAATCTGTTGGGAGTCTTCACAACACGCACAATTTGTTTATTTTTTATAGACTCTGGAGGTGCGCCTTGCTGTATGGGACATTAGAGAGGGCTCCTCCATTCCTGTCTCTTTGAAGGGAACCTGTGTCATAATGGGGGGGAGATTATTAACAGCAACAGTGATCGCTCAATTTGGATTCTGCATCCACATCCTACAGCTAAGGATGCTCGTACTAAGTTTTTTAAGGGAACTAAAATGCTTTCCTTTGCTGGTGTGTGAACAATAATTGCCTTAATTGGAAGACAGTCAGAATGTATGGATTATTATGTCAGAGATGAATGGGCTCTTTAATAGGATTTAGATCCCTTTACATTTCCCTAAGATTGATAACATCCATTAGCATGGCCATGTTTTCTTATGGATTTAATGAGCTGATCAAGGGCCAGCAGTTATTGGTCTTCTCTGAATGGGGTCTATTAAATTGATATACAACAGCGTCAAATTTTTGTTTGAATCATTAAAAGAAGGGAACTTTGAGAAAACCAACTTACATTTAACATCTAGTATTTAGTGTATTTTTGTCTTTAAAAGTAATTAAAATTACAGTTTAGGTCTTAATCTAATATTTAAACAATGGTGGTATTTAGATTTGCCACTGTTTGGATTATTTGATTTGACCCTTATTTGTTTATAGATAGCAGAGAAAGTCCCAGGTTTCTGCTTTTCAATTATACACTGGGCACTTTCCACTGGCTGGAAGGTGAACAAGTGTATTTATAATCTGTGAGAGGGGTCATCACTTACCAACACCGACCCACTTACCCACAGAACCACAGCGCTGCAAACATAAGAAGCAAGGCTTCAAGTATAATCTAAAGATTAGGTCCAGTTTTCAAATCACTCAGTGCAGCTCTCAGTAAGAGTATATGGGAAAATCAATTGCTAACAGATTTATTACAGCCATTTGGTTGAATATTCTGAAATGCTGAATTAATAATTTTCCATGAACATGATTTTAAAAATGGCCAGTGATTTCCTCGACTGGATTTTAAGTATGTCGTGTTTTTGAGTTTTGCATTTATCTAGAGCAGGGGTTCTTAACCAGGGGATTGCACAACAACTACATAATAAGTAGACCAACTCTGTTCTTTAATTCTGTTTAAATACGCACTCAATTGCTGAGTGGTAAAAAGCACAAAGTGAAACATCTACTTCTCGATCTGTTGCATAATGAAATACATGCTGATGCCTTTATACTTACAGCAAAGTTGCTCTGAGCCGCGTAGTGCAGAGGCGTGGCACCCTGGCTGTCTGAAGGAATGGTACCTGGCTTGTTCCTCTCCAACAGCAGATGCACAATCTGAGCATGGCCTAGAAGAGATCAAGGGCACTGAAACTCAGAGACCTGATACACTGTGGATCTCTTTTCACTGTGTTTTTATTGCATCCATTAATGTTAATAATGGGGGTCAAATAAATCACTCAGTATGTATGCAGGATTAACATACAGGGTGTCTCACAAATCAGGCATCACAGGAATAATTGTTAATATTGATTGTCTCTGTATTTCTTTCAGTGTCAAATGGCTTTAAGTAAAGAGAAACAAGTTCATATCATTTTGAGGTGTGGTGCACATAGGTCAACACCTAATTTAACAGACAGAATCTAAACAGGCATAACATGTAATAGTGCCTGTGTGGCAGAGTGTCCCGTCCCTTTATATAGATTTGGTTATTATTATGAATTATATTATATATGTAAATATATCACCGCGACCCTCTATAGGATTAAGCGGTTACAGATAATGGATGGATGTAAATATATGATGGTGAAAAGCAAATATTATGTAGTAAATGTATTACTGTTTGCGGCGCGGACGAAAAGTCGGCCTCATTATTTGTTATTGTTTTGATTTTAGAATTACCTCGTGAGAATGCACGACTTTCAGCTACTGATTGTTTAACTGGCTGGCAGTCATCCAGACTTAGTAAATCTGTGCAGAATGTGACCGAGGGATAATATAATAACTACTTAGTCCCTCGGTCACAAATCTAAAAAGACCTGCAGTTTGGCTGCACAAAATGAAGGGTGTTCGAGAGTGGAGAACGAGTGAGGAGTTAGGAGGTAATTTAATTTAGAAGGAAATAACAATTGCTAAGCGTGCTGGTTATTAAACCAGCACAATACTTGTTATTGTTTGTTGTCTGTCTGTTTGTTTTGTCCCTCGTGCCTTTTGTTTTGAAAGTGTTTTGTTCAAATCTTTTGTTTTATTATTTAATAAAACGCTGAGTGCCATAGCGTCTCAGTTTTGCCCCGCTATCCCTTGTTGTGGTTTCTGTTTCTGGTCTGACGTCACCCCTGCAGCCACCCTCTTTCACAGCCTGCGATTCCTGGTTTATGGGACACCCTGTACAACTAAAGGGCAGCTGTATTTTGATATATTTAAAGCTGTATGTTATCCTGGCAGTTCCACTTTTATTTACTCATGTAGTATGTTAAAAAAAGTACTTACATATAAATAAACATACTTACATAAACATATATATATTGTTTTAATGATAATATTACAATTCCTCTCATTCCTGCTGAAAAATTACTGTAGTAGTTGGTGTTTAAGTCACACCTGTTTATAATTCCAAAAGGATATGCATAGGGCTTTAGTACATTTTAGCTCAATAGAAAATTAAGTATAAAATTCTATATAAAAAACAACAAAAACAAAGTGAAAATGGGTCAAATTAATTTACCGGATATGCTGCATGTATAAAGGCCATATTAATATACAACCCATTTGAAAGACCTAAAACAGGGATGGACACTACAGCTCAAAACTACTGTGCAACTTTACCATGGTAAGCTTTTATAAGGGTTACAGACATGAATACAACAATGCTTCTCCAGCACTTCCCAAAGCTGACAAAGGCGCTAATGGAAGCCCAAAGCTACAGACAGCATTACCTAGCAGAGCTGCCCAATGCAGAGGGGTCCTGAACAGATTGTCATAGGAGGTCACGTTGCAGCCCTCGTAGGAGGTCAGCACGTCCACCACAGCTTCGTTCCCATCCGCCACAGCGAAGTGCAGGGGGGTCCGGCCCTCGTAGTCCTGCCAGTTCAGCAGCGACTCTGTGGGGGCTGCTTCCTGTCAGCACACAACACACGCTTTACACCAGGGACCAGCTGAACAAATACGCTTCTGTATTTCACTTACGTTCCACAGATTCCCCCTACTCTATTATCACGCTGCCATGGCAGAGACTTTCCCCATTTTTAATAGAATCAGCTAAAATTGGTAATCTGTCACATATCCGACTGCGGTGGGACCAGAATAAGGTGGATATGTAAAAGGTTGCATGAATGAATCTTGTTTTAAATACCATTATACACAGCTGTAACAATTACTATATTCACACAATTATTGTTTTGTTAGCTTTTATTAGGGAGCCCTCACCACAGCTTGAAAATACCTTAAAAAAAGATGGCTCAAAATACTACACCGATCTTCCAATATTATGCAGAGCTGTGTTTGAGATGTTCCTATAGCAGACCGATGTCATAGTGCACTCAAATATTGACACATGTTTTAAAAGGGAGAGGCAGCATTTTTCTATTACAGGCACCAATAGCATCTAAGTTGCATTGGTGACCATTTTAAATCACAGTCTGGAGCCCTGAGCTGTCTATTCTAGACCTGTATACAGGTCTGCAGTGTTGAGTGGAGCTCTCATTCCTTGCTACTTAAGTAGTCTGCAGTGTTTTGTGGAGTTATCTGTACTACTTCTAGAGCACTCTGCAGTTTTGACCTAAAATTACAGAGCTTTTTATTAAGGTCTGAAATATGAAATAAATAGACAGATCACCATCTTTCCTGAGGTCAGGCGTATAGAAAAGAGGGGTGTGTCTTTGTCACTTATTGTTTAAAATGATCCAGAAAAGTCGCAAGAGCATAATAATGTGTACATGAGGTCACAAAACCCCCTAGAGCTGGATTAATTGCATCGTTAACCCGAGGAAACGGCACATAATTGAACTGATGCTCAACGACACAGAGCATCATTGTTTCATTGTTAATCATTATTAGGGTTTAAAGAGTCAGTGTGCAACAAGCTGAGAATTTACTGGGCTGGAACGAGTGTGGGGTTAACACAAAGAAACAACACACTTTGTATCTCTAGAAACACAACCAGCATTTAAAAAGACAGGAGAGACATGTCTCAGGTAAAGAGAAAAAGAGAAGGGGGAGGGATTTATCATTGGTTTATTCACTACTTCTTTTTTAATGATATTGAAAAATATTCAAGTCAAACCAAAATGTTTTTTAAATACATTAACCTTGCCAATAAAAAGCACTACGGGCTAAAATTATGCAAAATGTAGAGAACTGTTTCTGAAAGGAGATGCAAAACTATTACTGTTAATAACAGACAAAAAATAAGGGTTATGCAATGCACCATTTTTACCTACAAATGAAATGACTGTGCATTTAATGCAAAAATCTGCCTTGCATGTCACAAATGGGGTTACGTTGTGATGTGTTATGGCATATAAGATGCGAAACATGCACTCTGATTGCCTACAAGCAGCCTCTAATCTCTGATTGAAGCCCCCTAGTTTGGTCTGAGACTGGCTCACCAGAATGCAGTGGACGGTGTGCACAGCACTGGGGTCCTTGTTGTTGGCTGCCCAGTGCAAGGGGATCTTGCCCTCGACGTCGGGGATCCCGATGTTGGAGTCGTGCTTGATGAGCAGCTTCACGTGCTCGGGATTGTTGTAATAGGCACTCCAGTGAAGGCTGGTTTGCTGAGGATGGAAAGCTTCAGAGGGTTAGTAATGCAATGGTCCTTATACAGCTGCTATACTAACTTCAGGGTAGTACTTTTTGACACAATCTGTGTTCCCCATACCCGAGTCTGTTATTGATGTATGTATATACCAGTCAAGATGTCTATTTTAGTAAGCGCCAGCTCCACCCAGCTGTGTAATGCCAGTAATACAAAAGGTAACTTGATCCAAAGTAGCTGATAACTAGATGGTACTTCTATAAAAGACATTTTGGTTGAACTAAGAACATTTTTATGGTTAGATTAAACAATGTTTAATCTTAAAGTTTAAACTTTTTTAATGAAACAGAATCTAAACCCCTAGTTCAAAGCAAAGATGCCAAGGAACAGATGGTTACATTATTCACCAGATTCTAACACAACTTTATGGCACTTTTTAGTGGGTTTAATTTCCTAAATATCCTACATGGGTGAATTTGCAAACAACCCAATACCTCTTTAATGATGGTGGCCTGCACATGACCCATATGCAACCTTTGCTTTGAACTTCAAGGAAACAGATGCAGATTCATTTTAGCTAACATTAAAAAAAGAAAACAAGTATCACATTCCTTTTTAATGAAACCAACATCATTCCAATTAAAAGCAGCGAAACACAACTTTTCGGTCAGCAGAGCACTTCCCAAGGCCTACCCGGAATGCAAAGTTATTTCAAGTCTCAGTTAATAAATCCTAGCATTCATTCTAAACAAGACAAAACGCCTCAAATATCATTTGGATAATAAAATAACAAATACGGAAAAATTATATCTTGGTTTTGCTTCAACACTTGTTAAGGGAGCACTTAATCTCAGTCACAGGAAAACTAAAGTACTACAGCAGTCTCTGGCTAAGAGAACACCCCTGGGGAAGCAAGAGTAGTGCTCTGTTAGTCAGTTGACCACCGGACACAATATGCCAAGTCCAATCACAATATGAATCAATAAATATTATTTATTACTTATGTGATGACGCACTTGCATCAACATATGAAATAAACACAATAATACCCCGTTTACATCTGCACACCCAAGCCGAGCCGGTGGTATGGCTGGGGTAGCTTGAGTTGCGTTTACACTAGAGAAAGGCGAGCCGAGCTGAGAGACGTCACGCATAATGAACGTGCTGAGCCGATTAAATTAAATCGCACAGACTGCAAAAATAGAACTAAGCATTAATTTAATAAAAAAATTTTTTACCATGTTTATTTTTTTTATTGCGGAGAAGTACTGAAAATGTGCGTGTGTGTGGTGTCGGGGGTTATGCGTTGAAATACAACAAGTGCAATATTTCTACAGTAAATACAGTACCGGTGTTCAAACTGTAAACAACTTATCAGTCTAACTTCCGTTTCTGTCTCTCCCTTTTGATACAGTATCTGAACTGAAGAAAAGCTGCGCTGGCACTTTATAACACAGAAATCTTATTCAGCATTCGTTTTATAACTAAATAAATATTAGGTCTATTACGTGGTTATCTTTCCTAATGTATTTACTTTTCAGCTTTCTCCGGGAGACAAGACGCTTCAGCCATGCTCTGGCAGCTGAACCAGGCTGGAGCGAGCCCATTCCCTCTTCCCCTCTCCCAACCCGCTCTCCTTCTCGCACTTTGTTGGTTTGGTTGTCTGTTGCTTCGAACTGAACTCCCGACCGTCATTTAGCCAGGTTATTTATAGTTTAAAAACTGCTGATTTAAAATGATCCTCGAGTGGGAATGTTACCTTTTTTTTTTTTTTTTGTAAAAAATATAGCGTTGACTACATTGTGCTTTATGCATGGTTAATTCACGGAAAGTTACATGTTTGATTCACTATATGTATATTATAGAGAGGGAGTTATTTTATTTTCTATTTCAGTCAGATGTGCGTTGTTATGTGTCCCGCGGCGTAAAGGTAAGGATTTAGGAAAACATTTATTGGTTGTGGTCCTGGGGGTTGCCATTTTTTCTTGTAATGACGCTTGAGCGTGATGACGAAATGCAGTAACCCCGCCCACAGCCTGCTTCGACCGCGAGCCAGATTCAGATATGTTGCAGGGCTGGAGTTTCACGGCTTGGTTCCGGCTCGGTTCGGTTATTTGCTAGTGTAAACACATCCGTACCGTGAGGGCGTGGAGCCCTCACGGTACGGGTGTGCTAGTGTAAACGGGGTATAAGTAAGAAAAATACAATACGCAAGTATGTTAATAAACTATAATAATAAACTAACTAACAAGAATAAACAAACAGAGAAACTAGATTAACAAAACACCCCTACACATGGTAAAAATGCAGCAGCAGCTGTAATAGTAATTATGAATACGAGAATAAATTTTAACAATGGTTATTAACCCAGCACCGCCATACACACGTTAAAAAATGCAGCAGCAGCTCTAGATTACACCATGTAACAAATTTTTATTTATTTTTTGTTCCTGGGTAGTAAGTGTTATTTCCTAATTGCTTATGCCTCAAAAGTATAGAAAATGGCTATTATTCCCCACAAACTTTGCTTTTGTGACCAGGACAGTGATAATTTACCTATTTTCCAGAACATTCCAGATAGATTCAGTGCTGAGTAAACTTGGAGTAACTTCTAGAACTTTCCAGTAATATAAATAGTAGTATAAATACAGGGGCCTTAAGCCCACCAGTTCAGTTTAGTTCCAGCTGCCTAAGTGGATACATATCTGCATTTTTCTGAGATGGCATCAAGGTCATAGGAGACTTCAAAATGGTGGCATTCCTGATGGGTCTCCAAGGCGGTTTTACCAAGTTTCCCTGCTATCTTTGCCTTTGGGACAGCAGGGACACCTAGGCGCACTACCACAGGCGGGACTGGCCACAGCGGACCGAGTTCTCTGTGGGGAGGAACAACGTCAAGTGGGAGCCACTGGTGGACCCCCGGAAGGTGCTGATGCCACCACTGCACATCAAATTGGGCCTTATGAAACAATTTGTCAGAGCTCTAGATAAGGAGTCGGCAGCCTTCAAGTACCTTCAAGACTTCTTCCCTAAGCTGTCTGAGGCAAAGGTCAAAGCCGGTGTCTTCGTCGGACCACAGATAAAAAAGATCCTGGCATGCAATGAATTCCCCAAGAAGCTCACTAGTAAGGAGAAAGCGGCTTGGTACAGCTTTGTCGCAGTGGTTCGGGGCTTCCTGGGCAATCACAAGGCCGAAAACTATGTGGAGCTGGTTGAGACTCTCGTGAAGAACTACGGCACAATGGGCTGTAGGATGTCCCTCAAAGTCCATATCCTTGATGCTCATCTTGATAAATTCAAAGAGAACATGGGAGCGTACTCGGAGGAGCAAGGCGAGCGCTTCCACCAGGATATACTGGACTTTGAATGCCGCTACCAAGGAAAGTATAACGAGAACATGATGGGAGACTACATTTGGGGGCTGATTCGTGAAAGTGATTTACAGTATAATCGTAAATCTCGAAAAACTACTCACTTCTAAATCCTTTGTAGTCATTTTTGTATTACTTTAGTATAAATACATGTTAATTTGGATTCATATGTTGTTTTTTTCTGACTTTATGTGAACGAAA
Source organism: Acipenser ruthenus (assembly GCF_902713425.1). Taxonomy (NCBI): domain Eukaryota; kingdom Metazoa; phylum Chordata; class Actinopteri; order Acipenseriformes; family Acipenseridae; genus Acipenser; species Acipenser ruthenus. Next base: position 42,672,169 of record NC_081191.1, on the reverse strand, counting down.
AGACACAAATTTGCCCGTTTTCTCATTGGAAATAGGTAAATTTCAAAATATCACTGTCCTGGTCACAAAAGCAAAGTTTGTGGGGAATAATAGCCATTTTCTATACTTTTGAGGCATAAGCAATTAGGAAATAACACTTGCTACCCAGGAACAAAAATTGTGTTACATAGTGTTACTCTCGCGATGAGTAGCCAGTTTTTAAAAGATTTAATAAACCATTTGAATTTAAGTTTGATGATGATGAGTTATCAGGTTACAAAACAGTATCAGTTTTGAATCGGTTAGCAACGAATCGCTATCGGTGCCAAAAAGGTGTTCATTTAAGCAAAATTCTTATTCCTTTAGGTGGAGCATTTACAATGGGACAATTCTGTTTCACTACAAGGTTGTTCCCTAAGCCAAAGTGTTCTCTTACGAGGTGTTCCTATACGCGAAGATATTATTATTATTATTACTGTACAACCAATACAGGGTTTCTCTCGGGAATCCTAAAACCACACTTGCTACTAACTAATGTCTAACAACTATAAACTAGTCATCTGCAAAATGGAACCTACGAAACCTAAACCGCCTGACTACCTAACAAAAATTATTAAAGCAAAGTAATACAATTCAATTACATTTTAAATGACCGTCAATGACTAATATCACTTTCAGTATTCTTTCTTCTCTTTACCTTGTTCTTGTCCTGTGTGTCCACCTCTCCCGGGGCCATGTGTTTGAGCAGTAGGGCCAGACACTTGGGGTTCTTGTGTCGCGTAGCCAGGTGCAGTGGAGTCATCTCCTCCAGGTCTTTCTGCATCCAGTTGGCCCTCCGTGCCAGGAGCAACTTCATGAAACGGTAATTCCCCTGAACAGGGAGCAGAGCAGCAGAGGGAGCAACGTTAACATTCACAGTACAGGACTTTCCCTCTGAGATGCAGATTCTTGTATACAACCAGTAGGCACTGTGTGCCAAGTTAGAAAAAAAAAGAAAAATAATCAGTTACAACAGTCAACCACTGGTGGCACTGCCTGTTATTCAATTATCCTATATGACAGAGGTGGCCAAACCGCGGCTCGCAAGCTGCATGCTGCTCTTGGGCACTTCAAGTGCGACTCCCGGTGAAATGCTGGGTGACGCACACTGTGGCTCGAATGAAATGAAGAAAGAATAATAAACAAAAACGAAGACAGAAAGTAAAAATAAACAAATCAAGTTTATTATTTGTGTTCTCTGTATTCATTTGTGTTAATTACTCTTTCTTCTCTCCCATTCTCTCTCTCCTGTTTTTTTGAGCCTGCATGTTCACTGCAAGGATATTTCATCACTTGCTGACTTTCGACACAGCACGCTGGCGCATGCGTATTTCGATCACCTCCGAGTGCTTGTTCGTTTTGTGGAGACAATGGCATTGAGCAAACCCTCCACGAGTAATAAATTAACATATGAGGCTTTCAACCAGACTGGGAGAAAGAGTTTGCTTTCACTAAAAACAGTGGTAAACCTGTGTCTCATCTGCAACAAATCGCTTACACACTGTAGCCTGTACAAGACGAGCAACCTCAAACGGCATTATGAAACAAATCACAAACATTTTCATCTGAATATCCTCCTGGATCAGACTTAAAGGCAGATGATGCTTTCTGCGTTCAGTAAAAAGCTGATAATGACTCAAGCGAGTTTTGTATGGCAAACATGGAATATCGCTCGTGGCAAACGTCCTTATTCAGATGAATGAATCTTTTTATAAAACTGGAGTGCTGCTAGACTAGAGAATGCATGTTTACATGTTACATTGCAGGTCTAAAATTAATATTATATTTACATATCTTACGTCTTGTCATGAGCAGGTACTGTAATCCCTTTCATAATAAATAGGGTGCATTTGCCATCCACAAAGCTCTCAACAGTATGTAATACACACAGCAGTCATACAAAAAAAAGTTTTTTTTTTTTTTTTAAACCCAGCATTCAGATCTTCAAGGGAAGAGCTTGTCAAAAAGAATCCTTAAAAAAATGTGTCTTTTTATGTGGTGTTTTTTGTTGAAATCAGGTCAGTTATTGTATTTTGCTTCATAATAACTGAATATATTGTATTTAAAGTGCATAATACATACAGTATAAACTGAAATAATGGAAAAACACCAGTGTTACATTTAAAGTTTAATACACTGTAGATCTACAGTACAATACAAATTACACAGAAACTGTGTAGGCAATGTTCTAACCCATGTTCTTGTGTATTTTGCTGCCATCAAGAGACAGCCTAACAACTACTGTACTGCACAACAATGCTAATATTTAAAATGTTTTTCTTGCAAACAGCTCTAGATGAATTCTGAATATATGTACAGGACCAATATTCAAGACATGCTCAACATTATTTAACAGAATGGTGAAGCAACTTAACAGAACGGGAAATGCAAATTGCTCGTCAACTTGTGTCAGATTCAGGTTTTTTTCAAGAGTGCGATCAATTTCCAACTTTTTGTAGCAAGAGAAACAGTGGCGCGTTTTGCCGTTTGTTGACATGCCATTTTGTAGCAATGAGGTGCACTCATGGACATCATAATACAAAACAATTCAATGATATAACGGCGGTTCTGGAAAGATTTAATAAACCAATCAGTGTGCCTCAAGACACTCTCGCGATGACAAGTCGCTTTTGAAAAAATCGGAATGAACCATTTTAATTTAAGTTTGATGATGATGAGTTATCATGTTACAAAACAGTACTGTATCAGTGCCAAGAAGGTGTTCTTTTAAGCGAGGTTCCTGTTCCTTTAGCTCAGGGCTTCCCAACCCTGGTCCTGGGGACCCCCTGTGTCTGCTGGTTTTCATTCCAACCGAGCTCTCAATTACTTAACTAAACCCTTAATTGAACTAATAATTAGTTTAATTAGACATTTTTACTTGTTTTCAGCAGTTGCAGTTCAAGTTACTTATAAAATGTTATAGCTAACTTGAAATATGTAATTGTTCAAGAGCTGAAAACAAGTAAAAAGGTCTAATTAAGCAAATTATCTGTTCAATTAAGGGTCTAAAGTAATTGAGAGCTCGGTTGGAATGAAAACCGGCAGACACAGGGGGTCCCCAGGACCGAGTTTGAGAAGCCCTGCTTTAGCTGGAGCAATTACAATGGGAAAAATCAGTTCTCTCAGAAAATGTGCCTTTGTACTTTCTTTAAAATAAGGGTTCCTAGTTCCTACAGTAGTGTTGCACACAGCCTATTTTACAAGGCTGTCCCTTTCATTCAAACACCAGTTAGAACTTCTTCATGTCTTCTATCATACATTATTAACCCCCTCTCACTCAATTAAAAAAATGTATGTCTTTAAATTAAAAAAATATTGCATGTAGAAAGGTATAATACATTAGCAAATAATCACCATTTTGTACGAGTGCTTGTTTTTTAAATGTATTTTACATTCCGAATTTACAGGGTCCATACTATACAACTAGTGCTTGCCTTGATTCACTATATTTTGAAACATCTGTAGGGATATTCCTGCGATTCATGGTGTTTGCTAAGAAACGCACAGAACCTAAAGATAAAGTGTGGTGTTTAATATGCAATGCCCACTGGAGATTTCAACACAATCCCAATAAAAATATGTCACTCAGCACCGCTGCAGAGTGGCATAGACAACACTGTGGCTCTGCACTAGGCTGGGGGTGGGCGTGACGAGTGAGAATGAGACACTGTCATACCCCAGACCTGACTAAGGAGGGGCAGGACTGTGCTGAACAGGGACGGGGTCCTGGTGGCTAAGCGTAGATCAGTAATCTGGTTGCTTGTCACAGGCACTAGCATAAATACAAACTAATAATGGGTGCTTTCTTTGGTCAACAGCCCACTGAGCTGCATTTCTCAGGTAAAAAAAAAGAAAAGATTTTCACCTGTGCTTGATGCACAAAGATTAAGAATTGGTTGTGGGCTCTATAATAACTCCAAAGCATCCCCTCTGGAATGTTCCCTACTACAGTTTTTTTGCAAGGATACCCAACACACAAAAAGAGGAGCTACACCCCAAAATTATTATTATTATTAGTTTATTTAGCAGACGCCTTTATCCAAGGCGACTTACAGAGACTAGGGTGTGTGAACTATGCATCAGCTGCAGAGTCACTTACAATTACATCTCACCTGAAAGACGGAGCACAAGGAGGTTAAGTGACTTGCTCAGGGTCACACAATGAGTCAGTGGCTGAGGTGGGATTTGAACCGGGGACCTCCTGGTTACAAGTCCTTTTCATTAACCACTGGACCACCAAAATGTCTGCTTGCGTTTACAAAAAAAAAAAAAAAAAAAACTAGCCTAGCCTTTCACCTCTAGAGCCTCTCGCTGATTTAAACAAAATTAAACAACTTTATCTGTAACTGGATAGTCTGTCTCTCCTGATGTCAGAATCCTTTCCTTTCAGGGCTGTAGATAGAAATGTGTTATACACCATTTCACCAAACAGAATGGAGATGGATGATTCGGTTTTCAGTAAAAGCAGATCTCTAGAGTGTTATAATACAGGAAATAACTGAGGACCCAATGATGGGCGACTTTCACTAAATTAATGGTTGATGACCTAAAAGACAGCCAGCCTCTCAACTTCCCAAAATAACCGGGACATGGGAGGCACATTTGAGTTGGAACAAATCATAGTGTCATTCTGACAGCAGGGGGATGCTGTGGTAATTGGCTGGAAGATGCCACTGAATAGCAGGCATTCACACTTCCCTCTGGATCTCCACAACAATCATGCAAGCAAACGACTGCTAAGAGCCATGCGGGTAAACTCCTTTTCTAATGGTGGCAGTATTTTACTGCATCTATATAAACAGACATTGGGAGTTCCAGGTCAAATAAGATCTAAACAAATACATTTTGAATAAGATATGGGTCATTCAATGTGAAGTAGTACAATTGTCATGAGCATTTCTGACCTAGCTGAGACTTGCTTGAAAAAATGACTAGCGGTTGTGGTACGTAGGAAACCGTAGAATACAACCCCCCCCCCCCAGCAGCCTTTGATATTTTTAATCCAAAACTAGCAGCTGAAGAGAATCAGAGAATACATCTGTGTACCAAGTTTAAAGCCAATACGTGTTTTACTTCCATCACACAGGATCCAAAAGGTCACACAATCCAAGGTCAAAGTCACTGTTAAGGATGTATGTACCATATCCCTGTAAATATTAACACTGTATCTTAACCGTTTCAGCACCATGACGTACGCACGTACGTCAAATGAAAACCCACTTACAGTACCATGAAGTACGTGCGTATGTCAAGTTTCCAATTCTATTCTATGAGTGGTTTCTCAGTCTAGCGTTTCAGGTTTCATTCCCTAAGGCAGTGCTAGTACTGTGGAATGTGCAGTGAAAGTTGGGGGAGGGTCAGGTGACATTTGTATCCAATTGCGTGTCGTGTAGAGATTCGAATCTACATGTGGGCGTTTAGAAGACTGAGATATATTACGGGAAGCCATTCAACTTTTACAAGTATATATAAAGTGTTATATATTATTATTTTTTGTTTCATTATTAGTTTTACGTGTTTAGTTGTAATTTATATAGTTTTTAGCGAAAGCTAAACATGGCAACGTACGTGGAGAGCGACAACGGGAGTGATGAAGATTTCGAAGTTGGTTTGGAGGATTTCAATACCAGCGACAGTGATGCTGACTTATCACTCAGCGATGATGATGAAGAGGATGTGGAGCCAAGAACAGCAGGGGACTGGGTGTTTAATACTGATCCCTACGATGATGCCATTCCTCCATAACTTGATTTTGCACCTGTTTACACAGATGTGCACCCCGCCGTGGATCTTGACAGTTTGTGTTCTCCATTGGAGTGCTTTTTGGCTTTTGTTCCCGAAAAGCTAATCACTTGCCTTTGTGACTGTACAAACAAAAGAGCATGCAGCTACTTTACAGGTAAGCCAGCTGCAAACGGGAAGGTGTTTGGTTTGAAATGGCAGTGCTGTGACGAAATACTATCAAAACACAGTACTGGGTACAAGGAAATGAAGCAGGCGTCTGCGGCAGCCAGATTCATCACAATGCCTGCGCAAAGTAGCCCTGGACACGCATTTGTGACTATCCCTCCAACACAAGGGAAGCAGAGACCGCAAAAAAGGTGCAGGGTCTGTTATGAAACAAAAGAAAAGACACAAGAAAAATGTGCAGTGGTTGCGAAGGCAATCCCGGGTTCTGTTGTATTGAACATTTCAATAAATGGCACAGAGCAAGTCGATACTGGCACACGTTTTGATGTTGTTTGATTTTTATTTGATAATTACTGTTTACTGATTATTATTGTTATTAGCAGCGTTTTTGTTTTCATTATTTAAACAACAACAACAAAAAAGTGTTTATCTCTATATTGAACATGGGTATGTAGTACACAGGAGCATAAAGGGTTAAAGAAAAACACAGTTTAGGTCATTTATCTGTGTTTTATTCTTCATATGTTAACATTTTATAGCAATTACAGGTTTGAAAACATTATTATTATTATTTTCAAAATCTGGTACCTGGGACGGGGTTTCATTTTTACATCTGGAGTTGAAGTGGTGAAGTACTGTTCAGTTTTTTTGGAAGACAAGGAAAAAAGGAGTTCTGCTGTTGAAGGTGTAGGAGAGTAAAATGTTGCAGTGCATCCAACACTTATTTAACAAGTCTGAGTGCTTTGATAATCAATAAAACAATACATGAACATTAAAAACAAAAAGTGTAGGTCACCACTCAGTATGGGGTTAGGCGGAAATTATTTGTATTATTATTATTATTTGTTTATTTAGCAGATGCCTTTATCCAATCATCAGCCTTTTGATGACCAAATTATTTATATATATATAGAATAATAGATGGGCTTCAATGAGTTACAGGAAAATAATTCCATCAACGAAACTGAAGGTCGACTAATTTATAAACAGTCACAGAAACCCGAGATGGAATTGTTTTCCTGTAACTCATTGAAGAGGCCCATCTATTATTTTTTTATAATACATGGATACCCTTGTGATGCTAATATTAAAGAAGACAAGGTTCAGCAGTACAGTTGGGTTTTTTTAAACGCAATGTTTCAGTGCTGTATAGACGTTCTATGTCGTTATCCGTTAGTGCTCCAGCTTTATTTGGGTGATTACCTTTGCCTTGTTTTAGTTTTAAGATACGAATGTACCAGCTTTACATCACCAACAGGTTTCGCCCTTAACATATATATATATATATATATATATATATATATATATATATATATATATATACATATATACACACACACACACACTGAAAAGAAAGCAGTGGGTTCCAATAAAGAACTGTGGTTTATATGGATTTTTTGTCCAAGTGGTCTCTGCCCCCGTCCCCAACTCTAGCCCATTATAAAGTGCAAGCATTGGTACTAAAATCAGTTTATCCAATACACAGCTTACTTAGCACAATACAAACTTTGGTGAGCAGAGATATAGAGGGAGGGAGGGGAAGTGTAGCAGGCAGTAAGATCCAGGATCGTGGACTACTGCTCAAGTCCTCCTCCTCCCCTCTCTTTCAGCATGAATAAGGTCTGACAGCTTCACAATTCTGACCGGGTTAACCAACAGCCCTCCCTCCCTATCCTCAATCCAATTAGACCGCTAATCCCCCTGATGAAAGGCCTGACTCCTCAAGTTCCCCATGACAACGACAGCTATTGATTATTTGTCACTATAGTTAACACCCTCTCTGTTGAGACCATTCTGACAAGAGGCAAACCTCTCAAATTAGACAGCACTTTGCCTACCCCAGGGGTCGAATGGCACAACAAGTAAAGGCTAATAAATGGTATAAAAATTAACAAACCATAACATTATGACAGGCTGATCGTTGGCAGCAGCCAGGCAGCCTGAACCTGGTGCTCCTCACTGCCCCCCCTCCCCCTCTCACTCCCTCTAGAACTTTGACTGAATTAAAGGGCAGAACAATTAAGGAATTTGACCAGTCGAGATAAGCCTGAATAGAACTATCAAGGGACACAGATGTCAATAGCAGGCTGGGGTTTTGTCAATACAAGCCTTCGCCACCCGCACTTGCTTCAGCAGGAACTCTCCACTAGGCTGCACTGGCTGCCTGCTCTACTAGGATCTGCTCTTTATAGCTGCACTATATGTGCACAGTTAGGCTTCTGAGTCAAGAGCAGAAGAGTGAAAACAGAAACAGAAGGAAGGAACAAAACGATTGAGACAAAGCACTTGAGAGCTTTTTGATGAGGTTGCTTGAAACACACATTTGAAACATGTTAAACAGTTTAATTTCTGTTGTTTTTTCTTACAAATAATATCCAAAGTGAAAATACATTGTGCACAACAAAACACAATACCATATAATGACTTCAGACCAGCTTTCTTTTCTTGTTGATTTATTTTGTCATTTACACAATCATTTAAAACAAAATTGTATTGCAGTACCATAATGCCAATATTATTGCTCCTCTGAATACAAATGTATACATACACAACTGTATTCTATAATGACTACCTTTCTGAAATAAATGTGATTTTTTCTGTTTTAGAGCAATGTTTTGCTGTTGTTTACTCATGTAATGGACAATCGCCCCCCGTACACTCACACACACAAAGGATTCACAAGACTCAGTGGGCCTCATTTACTAAAGGTTCTTATGTGATAACACACGTTATCCAAGGATAAGGCTCGTGCTAGATAATCCCGTATTTATCAACCACGATAAAGCGCGACATAGCATAAGACGTGAGTTAGCACGCACGCCTTAAAAATAACACGATGGGTACATTAGCATCTGCTCAATATGTTAAATGCATGGTGATGTATCCAAATGAACTGGCATGAGAGCACTAATGAGGCTAAAGATATTCAGATGATATTTACTAAACTGTGTTAACCATGAAGCACACCTTAAATCGCCTGCTAGATAGCACTGATGGAAAGCAGGTGTTACGAGCCAAGATCCGTCTTAAAGCTGTCTGTCAGCACAAGGTACAGGTATACACTACCGGTCAAAAGTTTTAGAACACCTCCATTTTTCCAGTTTTTATTGAAATTTACGCAGTTTAATGTCTCAATGTACTCTGAAATTAAAGCATAGAACAAATAAGCAATTGGAGATAAAAAAGAAATCATGGAATCGTTTTGTTTAACAAAATTTAATCTAAATTTTTGACTCATCAAAGTAGCCACCTTTTGCAGATATAACAGCCGAACACACTCGTGGCATTCTTTCTACAATGGAAATCAAATATTGTTCGGAAAGTTCTTCCCAACACTGTTGCAGAAGTTCCCACAAATGTGTTGCACTTGTAGGTTGCTTTGCTTTCACCCTTCTGTCCAGTTCATCCCAAACCAGCTCGATGGGGTTTAAGTCTGGAGACTGTGCTGGCCATGCCATGATTTGAAGCCTACCGTCTTGTTCTTTTCTTCTAAGGTAGTTCTGACATAGCCTGGAGGTATGTTTTGGGTCATTATCTTGCTGCAGGATGAACCCCTGACCAACTAGGCGTATACCAGAGGGTATTGCATGGCGCTGCAAAATGCTATGGTAGCAGTTTTGGTTCAGGGTGCCACTCACTCTGTGCAAGTCGCCGACTCTGGATCCAGCAAAAGAGCCCCAGACCATCACGCTTCCTCCTCCATGTTTGACAGTTGGTGTCACACACCGAGGAACCATCCTTTCACCCTCTCGACGGCGTACAAAAACCCTGCGTGATGAACCGAAGATTTCAAATTTTGATTCATCGGTCCATAAGACCTTCTTCCAGTCTTCAGTAGTCCACTGGCGGTGCTTCATGGCCCAGGCAAGCCTCTTTTTCTTATTTTGCCATCTTAGCAATGGCTTTCTTACTGCCACTCGACCTGTCAAACCTGCAGCTCGAAGTCTTCTCTTCACAGTTGAAATTGAGACTTGCTTACTTCGACCAGTGTTAAGCTGTGCCTGAAGCTGTTGTCCTGCGAGCCGCCTATCACGCAAGCTGTTGACTCTCAGAAACTTGTCTTCTGATTCTGTTGTGGCTTTGGGTCTGCCAGACCTCTTCCTGTCAGAGTTTCCTCCAGTTTCCAAGTGCCTTTTGATGGTGTAGGAAACTGTACTCACTGACACCTTTGCTTTCTTTGCAATTTCACTAAAGGAAAGACCTACACTTTTAAGGGTTATAATGGTCTGTCTGTCTTCCTTTGTTAATTGCCTTTTTCTCGCCATTATGACAGCGATATACTACTTGCTGCAGTACAATACTGTCCAAATAATGCTTAAGAGGGTGTAGTAACACAGTCTGTTCCAACACTGCTTTTATACAGACAGAGGGTTTGTAAGTAATCAACAAAAGTTAGGACACCTGCAGGAATTGTTAGCATCAACTTTCAAGGCTTAATTTACTTCCATTGCTGCAGAACAGCTGTAAGTTGTTAACCCATTACTTGTTCCCTGAAAAAGGCCTTTTTGTATAACTCTGAAATGTACATTATTTTTCAGTTTTTGGTAACCTAAACTTTTTTTTTTTTTTTTAAACCTCTGGCAGTTTATCGCTTACCTTTGTACCATTTCAGGTTATTCACTGGACTTGAACTGCTTAAATTTCAATAAAAACTGGAAAAATGGGGGTGTTCTAAAACTTTTGACCGGTAGTGTATGTATGTACGATACTACACATTCGAAACTCTGAATAAGTAAGACTAATTTTAAAATAAATGCGTTTACATACTAAACGCTTATATACCAGCCGACTGCATAAAATAAATAAATAAGTAAATAAATAAACAAATAAAAAAAACTTTTGAACAGAAATGTGTCTATATACAGGCATATTATGATTAAATAAAACTGTACAAACAAAATAAGTAACTGTGTTCATACAGACATAATTGAAACACGGTAACATAAGTAAATAAAGGAAATTGGGTTTATAATCACAACAGCACATAATATCAAAGAAGGAAGTGTTCTCCTAAATCAAATACCTGCATACAGTGCACTTTTTTTTCTCCAAACAATTTGGGCACAGCTATACCATTGCATGTGTCGGCTGGCACTGGGGTTGATACCTTCACAGCGTAACCGACTTGCACTTTTCTGTACAAAATGATTCTTTGTCTAGCTACAATAGATTATACAGTAGGCTATGTACAGTATAGTTACTCCTCATTATTATTACCTGTGCATTTGTTGCAATTGGTTTTCTGTGAGATCCATGTTGTAAAACAAGTGAACGGCATTTCAATGTACAGAAATGTGTCGATCGTTGAAATATGCCACCTGGTCTAAATGCCAACTCCATACTTCGTTGTATTCACAGTTTCATTAATGTAGCCTAAGAGCTGCAGACTGATCTAATCAATGATGGATAAAAAAAAGAATAGGCTACTGCTATACTGTATAAGCAAAATGGTTTTTATACTGTACAGCCAGGACGGTGCCTAGGTAGGATTGTTTATAACTTTTTATTTATTTATTTTGCGATCCTGCCTTTCAAATGCCGTTACAGAGTATTTAATACATATATTTACTAAAAGTCAAGAACTGACAACTGCGTATCTCAATCTCTGCTCATTCCTTTATAATCAGTGGCCCCTATGTCGTCATTTCATTAAGACGCGCCTTATCTTCTGTGATAAGGCATGTCTTAATATGCTAATGATTTCCATAGAACGTGTCTTAATAATCGACATTCACATTAGTAAATATCAACTTATTTATAGTTTTAAGACGCGTTACAGGATTGTGTTAACCCGTCTCTTATGGCTACTTTTAAGAACCTTTAGGAAATGAGGCCCAGTGGATGTCTGTATTACTACAGCAGTTGGAATACAACTTTCTGAACATCCAGACAGGGGCGCTGGAACTAGGGGTTCTGGGGGTGTGGCAGCATGGCTTTGCATGGCTTCCATCATATACAGGGGTTACAGTTTTGTTCAAACTGTGAACGATGCCTAATTAGCACAAAATATTAAAGTATAGAAAAAGTGTCAAACAGACAACCAATTATGTTTCAGTATTACACTTGCACACAGTAGCTTTTAAAGCAAACATTCTCCATACAATCTTATAAAAGCAATATCAAAACTGCAAAGAAAGTCTGAATTGCCACAATACTCAACAGCTTGCTCGTCTTTCTTAGCAATATTAAGTTCTATTTCCATGGAGACAGCAAGGAAAATAGATTATTAAATAAACCAGATAACAATCATGTCCTTCTCCCACAAAATACTGTATTTGTCAAGTGCTGTCTCTTGTGTCATTTAGAAGTAAATTTCAATTTCAGTGTGCAGATTAGGGGTGTGTGATAATACCGATATACCAGTATATTGCGATAATCATCAGGCAATACAAAAACCGACATTTGAATAACACTACCGGTAGTTTTGGCTAATTCAGGGAAACGTCTACAGGAAAATGTTGAGATAATCACTTCCCACAAGAACTTCTAATGTGAGCAGAGCTAACACAAAAGAAAATAATATGGCAGAAGCACACAGAGATTTTGAGCATCTTAAATTTTGAAAAGCAAAGCCATATGTCTGGATTCATTTCCTAATAAAAAAAAGCATGGCTGTATCGCATCAAATTTTGCGTTATGCTGTTTATACAATATGCTGGCGAGGTCATGGCAAATTTCGCCCTCCCCTTAGTCCTAAACGAGTCATGTGGTGATTTCATTTCGTGATTCAGTGAACAGAGTAGAAACTAAAATATATTTGTGCTTTTTTATTGGTATTTAATAGTAATGTTGATACTTTTCTTGCTTTTGTTCTTTATCATCTCTGGATGCTTCACATTACAATGATCTGCACATGATTAAATACATAACCTTTACAGTAAAAAAATAAAACATAAAATATGGGTAATTACTATCTATCTATCTATATATCTTGCTATCTATATATCTATACATATATATACACACACACACACACACACACACACACACACATATACATACTAGGGATGCACAGAATCCAAGTTTTGGGGATTCAGCCGTATACCGGATCCATCTCAAAAGTAAGTGTAAATTGTGCAAACTGTCACTAAATTAATTTAATTGTTTTACTTAATTATTACCAAAAGCACACACCTGACTGCGAGGATCGTTTCCATCAATCAGACCTATAGTACTGCAGATGATTGGCTTTCTGAGTCTCTGACTGGGCGGGACTGTGTGAAGCAAGACATATTAAAAAGTTTAAATGAAAGAGTGCAGGTGAGTGCAAAGTTATCTATAATAATGGCGTTGCACTATTTTGATAGATATTATTTACTGTATAAAAAAATTCAAGCAATACAATTAATTGTTGTTATGAGGTTCTCCGGATAAAATCGCCACAACAGTTAAACAATTAAATACATTTACTAAACTGCTCAAGCAATTCACACTCACTTTACATGTCAACTACATTGCAGTTTAGAGAGGTGAGTTGAGAAACCTGACCTGCCTTAAAGTGTCCAGAGGTTCTGGAGCCTGTTGACAACCCTATCTGAGAGCTATGAGGAAAAAATTACCATGATGAGTGACCTGAATCTCACTACGAAATAAAGCCCACGTTGATTTAAATGCACCGTGTGTGTAACACATATCAAATAGGCTACTAAATAGTTTCAAAATTATTTTAATAAAACACAGCAATTCCCAAATGGTTCGACTTGTATTGGCACATTATAGTAACGTAAAATGTAATTTACTAAAAATGAAAGAAATTGCCCTAACGAGGACACAATTACCTTACCATTGGCCTCCACCTGTGAACCATTAAAGTTGCTGTCACAGCAAAACCAAAGAGCATTCTACAGAAGTTAGAGATAAAGTAATACAAATGCATAGATTAGGGAAAGGGTACAAATTAATATCCAAGTGTTTGGATATCCCAGTGAGCACAGTTGGATCAATAATCAGGACGTGGAAGTTGCATCACTCCACCCAGGCATTGCCAAGAAAAGGCCGTCCCTCAAAACTCAGCGCTCAAACAAGAAGGAGACTTGTGAGAGAAGCCACAGAGAGGCCAACAATCACTTTGAAGGAGCTACAGAGTTCAGTGGCTGGGAGTGGAGTAATGGTGCACCAGTCAACCATATCAAGAGCTCTGCATAACACTGGCCTGTATGGGAGGGTGGCAAGAAAGAAGCCGTTACTCAAAAAGTACCATCTGAAAGCACGTCTGGAGTTTGCCAGAAAGCATGAGAGTGACCCAGCTGCGATGTGGGAAAAGGTTTTGTGGTCAGATGAGACCAAGATAGAGCTTTTTGGCCAAAATTCAAAGCGCTATGTGTGGCGCAAACCTAACACTGCCCATGCCTCAAGACACACCATCCCTACAGTGAAGTATGGTGGTGGCAGCATCATGCTGTGGGGATGCTTCTCATCAGCAGGGACTGGGCATCTTGTTAAAATTGAAGGAAGAATGGATGGAGCAAAATACAGGGAAATACTGCAAGAGAACCTGCTTCAGTCCGCTAAAAAACTGAAGCTTGGGAGGAAATTCACCTTTCAGCAGGACAATGATCCCAAGCACAAGGCCAAAGCAACATCGGAGTGGCTCAAGAACAAAAAGGTGAATGTCCTACAGTGGCCCAGTCAAAGTCCTGATCTCAATCCCATTGAGAATCTGTGGCACTATTTGAAAATTGTGGTCCACAAGCGTCGTCCAACCAACCTGAACAACCTGGAGCAAATCTGCCAAGAAGAATGGGCCAAAATCACTCTGACACTGTGTGCAAAGCTGGTACATACTTACTCTAAAAGACTTAAAGCTGTTATTGTAGCGAAAGGTGGCTCTACCAAATATTAATGTGTGGGGGTTGAATACTTATGCAAGCAAGGTATTTCAGTTTTTTATTTTTCTTAAAAATATTTCCCAACATAAAACCAATGTCACCTTACAATGATTGATTTTGAGTTTCAGTGTTTTAAAATAAAATATCAAACAGAACGAAATTTCAATGTACCATTTGTAATTCAGTAATATGAGAGAATTGGTCAGGGGTCTGAATACTTTTGCAAGGCACTGTGTATATATATATATATATATATATATATATATAAATATATATTTGTGAACGGTAGGTATTCACTGAAGGATGGCCGAAGAAGTATAGTGTGAGGACAGAGAAGGACGGACCACAGACATCACAAGAGAATATTTATTAAGCAGCAACTTAAAATTAACCAAAACACAACGGCCAGGCCCTAACAGTAATCAACGAAACTAATTGTTCATCTAATAACAAACAATGTTCTCCTTTATATCTCAGGTTTGCTTCCCCCCTGAGAGGAAGTTTTATTTTCAGTTGTTGTTAATAGCGTTTTTCTTTGTCAACAATCAATTGTTAAATCACATTAGATACCATGCATTTATAATCTGTGTGACTGGTATCACTTGTGCAGTTTTCCGTCTATATAGAGTAAGCAACATGCGTTTCACTGTTTTACTTGTCCATATGGTAGACTGCCTTTATCAGTAATAAACATTTGTACATCCACTTGTCTGATATTTGCACATTTGTATCACTCTGCACATTATCTTTGGGTTCTTTATTTCCACACAACACATTCCCATATGCATTAAACTTTCTTTAACACCTGTCAGCGTATTTACTTTCCAGACTTTTAAAAGCTGTGGTAAAACTTTCATAAACCATAACGTTCGTACTTGCCAATAATTGTAGATAGAAGACAAATTTATTTTTGTTTTCAGTATCTACTACGTGTAGTACTCTTAGACCTGACTTCCTGGTTCTCTCTCTCCCACAAACTAGCACAGCTCCATTTAAATTTACCTCCAGCTTTCCCAGCTGTGAGTTCTCCTGTCTGCGCCTACACTTTTCCCCCATACACTTGGAGCAATATTCTTTAACCCTTTTTATGCCAAACACAAATGTCTGCATTTGTTTATATATAATACCGTTTCTTACAACTGTGGCAAATTATTTTAATCCTTTTACAGACAGCAACACTAGAAATACCCCACCTGTTTCTAATGTTCGTCTCTGTTTACAACCCTCTATTTGCCACTATATATATATATAATTAAACCATAGATATGCGTGTGTGTATGCTTATGTATTTACACGTAACTCAGTTATTATTTGTAATACATTGAACAACCTGAACCTAATTTAAATACATTTTAACTCATTTTGTCTCATATAGGCATACCACTAGTGCTGGTTGTTTTGTTGTTTGAACGCATGTTAATCTACTTTTATAAGGGGGTGGGCGAAATTTGCCATGATAGCGGTACCACCAACCTTATATATCACATTCGCCGGTATCACTTGCAGAAGGAAATTCGAGTCCCAGTGAACAAGTAAAGGCTAGTATGCCTATTTCAGGTCAGCAAACAATCACACCTATGCTCGGGGCGAATTATCCAGCTAACTCAGCAAGGGTGAAAATGATCATGGAAAAGTGCACATTTTTTAATTAAAGAACTCAAGCCATACAGAATGGTTGGCAGACTTCAGAGGCTTGGTGAAAGTCGTGAACCAACGATACCACCCAGCAGGAAACAATTTTCGGAGGTTACAGTACCACAGATGTACAACAAAGTCAAGGCTGAAGTGAAAGCTGAATTGCATACTGATAAACAAGTGTTAACTTACAATGACTCTGGCATTTATTCACACGTGTTGAGTTCAGAAAAAAACATGTTTAATATAAAATGAAAATAAAGATATTATTTATAATAAATAAAAAAATGACATTTAAAATGAATGTTTTTTGAGAATATTAAATAGCTAATTCAGTATGCAAAATTGCAATATGCCTACAAATTTGATTAATAACTGTTCAGTTCTCATTTTGGTAGCAATAAAATCAACATCAGCATCATTCAGCATTGAATTCCAATATGTATCGCAATACATATTGCAATATTGTCTTCAGTATTGCAATATTGTCTTCAGTATTGCAATACAGATCCTCAGTCCCAGTACCCACCCCTATAGGCAGTAGTGTAATAGTTACAGTAAATGAAATGAAGAGCTAACAGACTTTTTTTCTTTTCTAACTAACTTTAATTTTCCTCAAATAACACATTGAGAGAGAGAGAGAGAGAGAGAGAGAGAGAGAGAATTAAGGTATTGCAGCGAGGTTCCAAAAGTCATGCTCATTTTTTTCAGACTGATGCATGATGCACGCTCTTCTGTTCTTGAGCAATTATTACAATCTACATTAAGGGTGTCTGTTCTCCAATACATGACGGTAACAAGAATATTCTTTTTTTTTCTACAGAGAAAGTCCTCACAATCACTCGTTTTTAAACACATTCAGTGACTAAATTGAAATCCATTTTGTTTTAGCCCTGGGAGGTCTTCAGGCCATTGTTTCAGAACGAGCCCTGACAAAGTTAATTAAGATTATTTCACTGATATAATTTAGAGAAAGCTGTTCTTAATTTGGTCGTTAAATTATTTTTATGTATTTCTCCTTGTTAATCAGAAAACATGCTTTAAACTGAGTTTCTCTCAGCAAGCCATATATCACTGCGTAATATATGCATCAATATTTAATAATATGTACGTGTCCACAGTCAATTATAAATCAGGAAAAAGGTTAAAAGAGTGCAATATGCATGGTACTAGCTACCCATATCTTTTTTCTGATGAATAAAATTGTTTTGTAATTCTTTTCATAGTTTAGAGTAGTGAGTGGGGCAACAAAATGTGCATTGGTCAACACACTATTTCATATTTTTTTTATACAACACAGTTCAATTTTGTATGATTTACTTTACTATCATACTATATATTCCCATTCATAATTCAGGTTATAATTTCTTAAATGTTTTTTGTTTGTTTGTTTTTGCTAATTCTGTACTTCAGAATAATGTACACAATGCAGATAACGTAATACACATTTTTTTAAGATTTGTGGTTTCATGCATTATGCAGACTCCGAATGAATGTATATTTCTTATTTAATAAATAATCTATGTACAGCGTATAGCAATGGCTCTACAGCTCTTGGGTTCAAAGAATACAAGTTTTAAATTCTACAGCAATTAGGAATTTAAAAACATTTTCTTTGCTTGAAATCTATATCCATTAACTTCAGTGTAATAACAGCAGGATGTACTGTATTCTCTTAGGTCTCAATAGTACGTTTTTCAAAAAACAAACAAGCCTTTGAAGTCTGTGGAAAGAAACCATAGTGATATAATTTGCGATATGAATCTGCACTGCTTTTTACTTTTGAAATGTAGTTACATTACATTAATTACATAATGTACACAGTATCCTATATTGTATAGACTCCCAACAACAACGGCCAGGTTTCCACACAGCTTAGAAGTCGTCCCTCTCTCTCCACAGTCATTATCTATGTGACGTAGCAGCACATACCACACACATTCCACACGTTACAGGAAATGCACTTCTAAAACACTATGACTTTAAAGGGTGGGTAAATCGCCTTCTCACGCTAAAAAGCCATACAACTGACCAAAAACTGAGGTTTTTTTTTGCATGGATACATTTCTGTCAGCCGTGCCTTATGCTTACAAGACTCCAGCAGTGAAAATCTTGTTTGTGACGTAACCTTGCGCAACTTTCTACTATAGTAAAGGTCGTACCAAGTTTATTATCCGAGAGCTGCTGGAAGTAGCCATGGCTACGTTCTTTGACCAAATAGGAACAAATAAGCATACAGTACGAGGGGTTTAGTGACCTCTTCATTCAGTATTTATTTTTTATGTGACACCATTTATTCATTTCAAATTATTGCAATTTGACTCATAACATGATAGTGCTTTATAGGAGGAAGATTTGTTTTAGAAGAATCATGAAAAACATGAAAAAGAATCTATCTATCTAAAAAAACTTTGTGTCTGCTAATAATAATAATAATAAAAATATTTATTTCTTAGCAGACGCCCTTATCCAGGGTGACTTATAATTGTTACAAGATATCACATTATTTTTACATACATATACATTATTTTTTACACATTATTTTTACATACAATTACCCATTTATACAGTTGGGTTTTTACTGAAGCAATCTAGGTAAAGTACCTTGCTCAAGGGTACAGCAGCAGTGTCCCCCACCTGGGATTGAACCCACGACCCTCCGGTCAAGAGTCCAGAGCTCTAAAGACGCTATAAGTCGTAAAAGAGAACGAAACCTGTTATATAGTAGTACAGTAGTAGTATTATTATAAGAATATTATATAGTGGGAAATGTGGGCAAGTAGGGTAGCCTACTGTAGATTTACTACCAGTATTTAAAAAATGTACTGTACTAAACATTTTGACTAGATCATTTTTATATCAGGGTCATTCCACGTCAACTCAACCAGAAAAGGGACATTTCATTGCCCGTCCGTCTCAGATTTTCCGAGAAAAATTCACATAGGGGTTTTCTGACACGCTAAGTTCAGAAATGATAGCCATTATTTTTTTTTTAATTTCCCCTTTGACCTGTGACCTTGCAATGGTCAACCTAAAGTGAGAAAGGGACCTTGACCAGAAAAATCACCCTGGGTGCAATTTAGATGCAACCATCATGTGTAGCACCTCGTTCTACTCGTATTGAACAGGACTTTTCAGAACAAAATACTAGCAGCACCCTACTCACTTCTGGCAAATTGTAAGACGAGGGGTAAATGACGAGTTTTATTCGTTCTTCAGCCTAACCCTTTACCCTGTAGGGGATGTGGGTCCTAAAATGTAAGTATTGCTGTAAGAACCTTAGGAACCAGTCTTCCAAATTCTGTGAAAAACTTTTGGTTTCAAGTCCCACCACTGGTCATTAAACCCCCTTGAAATTTGAATTTTTGCTATTTGTACCAAGTTTAGGCCCTAATAACTTGCATGGGGGGGGTCTCCAAAAAATCACCCAAATATATGTTTGGATAGATGTTGATCAGATCTACAAGCACTCAAGCATTGCATATGGACACTTTGGAGAGGCTAAAGTGCCACATAGTTCTATCCAAACTGGCTCTTTCTTCAACTTTGCATTCTCTGAGGATTGATCTAGAGGAAAAAGTAACAGTATGTGCTTCCAGGCAGCCGTTTATATCGGACAAATAGTGTTTGCCATTTCCATTGATTTCAATAACAAAGGCATTGTGTTAAGCACGCTGTATATTTAGGGCAAACTCAGCTGTTTGGATCTTGTTATGTACCATTCACATAGATTTTAATAACAAATGCACTGCTTATTACTGTAGGATTCGCTCTTACTAATCCACAAATCAGATGTTTTCACCTCGTTACCTTGCCATTCATAGATTTCAATAAAAAAGGCAGCACTTTACTGTAGTAAAAAAGCTTGACAGATCGATCAATCAGCTGTTAATCCCTGTCTGAATATCACTGTCGTTGAAGAGCAAGGCGACCTGCGATCATCGCTGTCGTGTCGCCGTGCAGTTTATACTTTCTACCGGCAGTCTCCCTGCTCAAACTGCACTCGCTGACAGTTCAAATCAACTGAACTTTGACCTCGTCGCTATGGTTATTACAACGCCAAAATGGATGACCGGTTGTTTGTCGAGAAGCTGCTCAGTGTTTATCCCTGCGTATATGCAATCGATAGAGCTGATTATAAGATCAGATGAAAAAGGAGAACGCATGGGTATCAATTGCTGAACAAACGCAATCAACTTGTGAGTATTTTAACCTCACTGAAAGTGTAACAGGTGAAGTTTTAATTTGAATCTAGGAAAAACAAGTATTTATGCCCGAAAGTACTACCAAAATAGAGTGAGAAAAAGGTCAGACTTATTTTTCTTTTTCCATGGAAATTGCCCCAATATTATTAAGGAACTTAATTATATTTTAATTCATGCAAAGTAAACATTAACTTGCACTCCACATTTATTAATAAAATTGCTTTCAGAACAAGCCTAATTAAAAAAGTAGCATTTGCCTAGAAATTTCTCCTGGAAATTTGAAATCATTTAAAATTATAATAAACTTTCATGCCTTGATAACTATGATATATCATCTATAGTGTATAGACTCACATTAATAACAATGTTATTATTAAGGAACTTAATTATATTTGAATTTACAAAAAATAAACATTAACTTGCACTCCACATTTATTAATAAACTACTGTCAGCACTATTCTAATTTAAAAAAGTAGCATTGGCATTTAAAATTAAAATAAACTTTTATGTCTCAAAAACTTTATCCATATATTAAATAAAGAGGCTGCAATATTATTATTAAAGTTAGTGTAACACTGTTAAAAAAATACATTTTCAAAATTGTGTTTGGTTCTGTTCTTAGAGCAGAAATGACTAACCAGAGTGCTTGCTTTCGTGCTTCACTGTGTCAGATAGTAAAACTTGTGTCATAAAAAGAGGTTAGTAAATATCTTCATTAAAAAAAACTCTTTCATAAAATATAAAGTGCTAAATATAGCGATTGTGTTTATGATTCCTCTGAAGAACATTTTACATGCAAGTCTAAAACAAAAGCTGATTATTTGTGTGTTCAAAGCCAGCATCTTGCAGGTAATAGTATCATATTATATTATTACACAGGCAAGCTGCTAAACGTTAACATTTATTCAAGTCACTCTGGTAGGCCCCACCATCAAATTAATTATTTGCACATCCCAAACAATAAACGTTAAAATATATTTATATAATATACACAATATATAACAATACAAAATAAAGATCAATGTGATAAATGGATTAAGCACAGGAGTCACACTTTGTAGCCATTTCATTGTTCTGGTGGGATCATTCTCTAAAGATTACTGCGGACCGCATTCAATTGTTTTAAGTTTTTATTATTTGAATACTGTTAAAGCATAAATATCAAACTGATTACTACATTATACAAGTAAACAACAAAAAACAGTAATTGGCCATGCATTCATTTGCATCAGGGTAATATAACAAAATCACTAAAAACCATCATATTAGCATTAATAACAACTGAATATGTTGTAAAGAGGGTGGTGTTAACTCAGTGTTAATAACGCAGTCTTAACGATCAATCGAATAGGGCCCTGTGTCCAGTCATGGTGTAGTGAAGCCTTTACCTTCCTGGAATGGAGTCGACAGGTCTGCGCCCAATCCTCCATAATTTCAGCAATTCTGCACGCTCTGGATAAGGAAGCACTTACGAACCGAGCTCCTGCAGTATCCAGTAGAAAAATCCAGATTTCCTGCCCGCACCAAATGGGTCCTTTCTGTTTAAATCAATGCTCGTGGTAGGAACAGCAACTTTTTTTCATAAGGTATGTCTTCTTTCGTAAGCATGTATTATAAATAAACAAACTTACAGGCCTAACCCTGTGATGTTGTAACAAGATTACAAATGTGATAGGGGACTGTTGCAGGCATATGTAACTACTTCCCATACAGTCACTTTTTACTAGGCACAGATTGCGACTATTACTGAAAAATGCAGATTTAAAAAAAAATAAAAGAAAGCACTGCAATAAAATACAAATCGACAGCAGCAACTCTTAAGGTTTACAGGTGTATGTGAGATTTTGTACTCAGAAATATTTTTATTGTACTGCAGTAGAACAAAAAAAACTGCCAGGAATTCATTACATAAGCCATACATCTTGCTAGACAATACCATAAAATCCCGCTTGCAGATACTGTAAAAAATAAAGACATCAACTTTGTATTCAAATGAACAGTAGCTTGAGGAATTCTGATAAAGGATTAGTTCTACTGTGAAAGAGACAGAGTGCAAGGAGCCGGCATAATGTTCGTCTCGTCAATCAGATGAAATACAAACTCCCAGGAGTATGGTTCCCGTTTAGAAACGGGAAGGAAGTTACTTAACAGGGAACAGGTTCCAATCAGCATGATGCCAATAAAGCAAGGCTATAATACATGCAGATTGAGAAATAAAGTGGAAGACAGAGGCTGATTTATACTGTATTAGAAAATGATTGAGTACCATCAATTTCCTGCTATAGTGGGCTTCACCATACCAACTATGAATCGAACTTAAAACCAATCCGCACAAACGCTGGCTTTTTTATTTTGACTGGCTGTATTGAAAGTTCAATTCACATCTATTCGACGGTAAATCCTGAAGAAAGACACAATTGGTCCAAATGTATTTTATTATCCACCTAAACCAGCCAATGAATACTTTGCACTAATGAAAACAACCGGTCCTGTACCTGCAACTACTGAATCAGCAAATCACAGCCTGTCAGCTCAACTGGAGCTCATCATCTTTCAATAACAACAAACTGAAACACAGGCAATTCAGTAATACTGCTCCATTCAGAACTGGCACTGTCCAGAAAAAAAAAACTACAAGTAACTCTGACAAATAAAGTTATTTGTTTTTTGTCCTCTAATTATGTAGGACCTTTTTTCCTAAAACCTTTCTCAGCGGCAGGGTACCCGATGAATTATTAGTTTAAGTTAACACAAACAGATTTTCATTGTTTGTTGCATCTTCTTTAGCAGCCGCATAGATCTATCCCAGATATATTCAGTTACATTACCTTCAGGAGTCTGAGGATGACTTAATTGTTCTAGGTACATGACCAGCTGATAATATCTTTTGACTTCACCAAAGATGCAGGCTTGGTAATTTAAGACGTTAGCATACTAAACAGTAAATGTAGCATGGGTTTTGTACTAAAGCAGGGTCAGCTACTGCAGGGAAAACAAAGTTCCTCAAACTGACCATTTTAAGAACGGTGACAGCAGAACGCATAGAAATACTAATGTACTGTAAATTAGGAAGTGTACTCCTGAGAAAAAATAATAATTCAGCAAATTCAAAATTAAATGTACTGCAGCTTACTGGATTGCAGTAGAAATACTTTCACATTCATTTGAGATTGTGATAATGAAAGAGAATGGTTTGGAAATATCTGAAATATATGATACTGTGTTTACTGTGGTGTATTTAATATCAAAATGACAGAACCAACTCACTGAAACAATAAATAGTGACCTGTACAGTAAAAAACATAAGATCTGGCTGTGTAACATCAGGACCACTAACTAACACTGAGCATGCAGCATGTTATTTCCCATATTATAACTGGACGCAATTAAAAGGTACGGTCAACCAATTCCCTACACATCACTTGCAAAATATATCAAATATAAAATGTGGAGTTCATTGCAGTCATTAGATTTGATAGCCCTGTCTGACTTTCACTTTTTATGGATAGGCCAGCGCTTACCAATTAGCGCCCTGCACAAACTGTATTCTAAATTACAACATTGTATTTAAAATCATATGGGGTATATTATAATAATCAAGGCAAGTCAAAATACTGCTGCCCAATAACTCTACATTAACTATATTAACCAGGGGTGAAATGACGATCATGGTATTAACATTAGTACCATACACAGGCAGGCCAACATGAAAAAAATCCAGTTTACAAATGCAAGGTTCAACATCTGTAAATGTGCGGTCATATCTCCTGGGAATTGCAGTAATGAGCATTTTGGTTGTACTTTAGGTAGATGTACACATTTTTGTACAGTATATGGTCATAATTAGAAACGTATATAACTGTGTCCTGGGATCAAAGCAATGGCAGGCAAACCACAATCCGTTCCATTTCAGATTATCAAGGTCTGGAGTGTGTTCAAAAGGAACTGAACCAAAACTGCCACGAGGCAGGAAAGCCGAGTTCCCAATGCCTTGTTTCGGCAGAGCCACAATCAGAAGGACGCGGCAGGGGGCCCCCAGCTCTCCATAAACTCAGGAGATGCTGCCGAGTCACCGGACCACATCAATGAGGACTGGACTTCCAGTCTCCATCTGAACCCTGAATCTGTTCCAAATGGGCAGGGCAGAGGGTCGCCTTTGCTTTTTTTTTTTTCTTTTTTCTTTTTTCAAACTTCAAAACATTGTTCAATTAATCTTCCTGGTGCCTTATTTGGAGCCTCACTCCCCACCTAAATATTATATTACGAGCACAGTTGTTTTTGAAGGTGAAATGTCTACATTTTCTGCTTCTGTCTTTTTAATGAAGTTTTCTTAATGCACATATTATATTACCATGTTTTCAGTAGTATTTGAGGTGGGCTTTTGTGAAGAGTGTGATAAAGAGAGAAAGGATCAATGCTGTAAATCTCCCTCCCAACTAGAAAGGATGCTGTGTAAAGGTGAGGGTATGCTGCCTCCTAGATCTGCCACCTCGGTGGTAGGTGGAAACTGGAAGGTGACCATATTAGGAGGGGCGCGTAGCTGCAAGTACTCAGGACGATTCCATTGCAGTCAGCTGCGGGGCATCCCATTGTCGACCCGGCAACGGGACACGCAAGCTCCGTGGGCACCCTTTCGGCCCACTTGTTACCGGTGCCAGGAGGTCGGCCACCTCGCCAGGAACTGCCCGGCGGCCATGGAATGTGGCGTGGCCTTGCATTATGTTCTAATAGCACCAGGTAAGTCCAGGGGTAATGATTGGGAGGGGCCTTGTATTGTTAATGTACGGGTTGGTAATGTGAGCACCCACGCATTAGTGGACTCAGGATGTGGGCAAACTTTGATTTTGAAAGCTCTATTGAAGGGGGTACCTTGGTGGTCACGGGGGGGTTGTGGTCATTTCCTGTATCCATGGGGATAACAAGGACTACCCCCTCACCAAATTAGATTTGACAGCTGGATGTCATACCCGCCGCGTAATCGTGGCTGTGGCATATCCAGTTATTTTAGGTCGAGACTGGCCGCATTTTGACAGCATGATTAATAAAACGCTAACGCCAGTCTCCGGTAAGACCGTGGGAGCAGCAGGGGAAGCTATTGGGAATATTTTTCCGCTGCACACTGATCTGTTCCATTCTCGATTTCGCCCGAAAAAAACAAAAAGAGAGCGGAGGGTTGAAAAATGGGAAGGAACATTAATGAAACAAGGCTGGGGTTTGGTAGGGGAAACTTCAGAAATCGGTCAAATGTAAGGGAAAGGGGATTGGGACTCAGCGTGACCTGCGGGGGCAGGTTACTGAGACCCCCAGTGCTGAAGCTACTTTAGCTCTGTTCGATATCCCGAAATTCTGGGACCGAGATGTGGACCTAGCATTGGAATAAAAGAACGATCCTTCGCTGGTACACATCTGGGGGCAGGTTCGGTCTATCGAGGGGAAGGATATAGAGGATAACCGGCCTCTTACATACCCCCACCACATTATTGTCGGGCATTTACTATATAGAGTATCCCAAGCCACGAGCACAAGTCAGATTGTAACACAACTACTTGTTCCCCAGTCTTTTCGACGTGAGATCATGCGGTTGGCTCACAATGTCCCCTGTTCCGGCCATTTAGGTATCGATAAGACTCGGGAACGAATATTGGCTTGATTTTATTGGATGGGAGTTTTTAGTGAGGTATGTAGCAGAATACCCAGAATGCCAGCAAGTAGCGCCGGGGCGGGTTCTCCCGGCCCCACTGGTCCCACTGCCCCTAATTTCAGTTCCCTTTGAACGCATTGCTATGGACATAGTGGGTCCATTGAGCCAGTCTGACTCTGGATATACGCACATTTTGGTAGTGGTGGACTACGCGACTAGATATCCAGAGGCAGTACCATTGAGATCCACTAGTGCCGCAGCAGTTGCTAGAGAGCTAGTACACATTATAGCGAGAGTAGAGATTCCAAAAGAAATCCTCACTGATCACGGAACAAACTTTATGTCACAATGTTTGAAAGAATTATATAAATTATTGCAAATTAAGTCCATTCGAACCTCTGTTTATCATCTGCAGATGGACGGTTTGGTGGAATGTTTTAATCAGACTTTAAAACAGATGCTGAAGCGGTTTGTCAACCAAGAACAGAGACATTGGGCTAAGCTTCTCCCCTTCCTGAAGTTTGCCGTGAGAGAGGTGCCTCAGAGCTCGAACGGGTTCTCTCCCTTTGAGCTCCTGTATGGGAGACAACCACGGGGGATCCTGGATCTTGTGAAAGAAGGGTGGGAGGAGCAAACAAAAACTTCCAAAAATATAGTGAAATATGTAATTATGTTAAGAGACCACTTTGAATTGGTTGGTCGTTTGACACAAGAAAATCTCAGCATCGCCAGGAGCAACAGTACAACCAACAAGCACGAATTCGGACCTTTCGGCCAGGTGATAAAGTACTATTGCTACTTCCAACATCGGAATCTAAGTTGTATGCTAAGTGGCAGGGGCCATATGAGGTTATACGGGGAATTGGTAATGTAAATTATGAAATTAGACAACCCGATCACGGGAATATGACAGAAATTTATCACGTTAATTAGCTAAAACCCTGGAATGAGAGGGAGGCCCTATTTGTAGCTGGTGACAGTTTAGAAGAGGATTTTGGTCCCACTGTCAATCCACCAGCTACAACTCATATTCCGATGGGGGAACAGTTACTTCCGGATCAGAAACGCAAGCTCTACCAGTTAGTGGAAAGGTTTAATGATGTTTTTTCTGACTTGCCCGGCAGAACTAATGTTATCTCACATGCTATTGTTACTCCACCAGGTGTCAGGGTTCGAGAGAGACCGTACCGGATCCCAGAGTCGCAGGGGTCTTGTTCGCAAGGAGGTGGAGGATATGCTTGAGCTTGGAGTCATTGAACCTTCCCGCAGCGAGTGGTGCAGTCCTATTGTGATGGTGGGCAAGAAGGACGGCTCTACTCGGTTCTGTGTGGACTTTCGAAAGGTTAATGCCATCTCCAAGTTCGATGCATATCCAATGCCCCTAGTGGATGAGCTCCTTGACCGACTGGGTATGGCGCAGTTAATTTCGACCTTGGATCTGACGAAGGGATACTGGCAGATTCCACTCACTCAGAGCTCGAGAGAGAAAACTGCTTTCTCTACCCCAGATGGCTTGTTCCATTTCCGGACTATGCCCTTCGGGTTGCATGGAGCTCCCGCCACCTTTCAGAGACTGAT
This sequence comes from Acipenser ruthenus, assembly GCF_902713425.1. Taxonomy (NCBI): domain Eukaryota; kingdom Metazoa; phylum Chordata; class Actinopteri; order Acipenseriformes; family Acipenseridae; genus Acipenser; species Acipenser ruthenus. The sequence goes on along the minus strand of NC_081191.1, from coordinate 42,644,353 downwards.
GGACCAGGTCTTAGCTCCCCATCATCAGTATGCCGCCGCATACATTGATGATGTGGTGATTTTTAGCTCCACCTGGAAGGAGCATATTATTAGACTTTCAGCCGTCCTACAGTCTCTAAGGGAGGCGGGGCTAACAGCCAAGCTGGGCAAGTGTGCATTTGGCAAACAAGAGACCCAATATCTTGGCTACATTATGGGTAATGGCCGGGTGAGGCCGATCGCCTCCAAAGTCGAGGCGCTGGTGGAGACGGCAATCCCGAGAACCAAGTCACAGGTGAGATCACTATTGGGGTTAGCCGGCTATTATCACCGTTTTATCCCAGAGTATGCCACCATAATCAACCCCCTGGTTGATCTCACCCGAAAGGCTGCTCCAAAAGTAGTTAAATGGACAGGGCAGTGTCAGGAAGCATTTGATACGATTAAAAAGCGACTCTGTCAAGCTCCCACTCTGATTTCACCAGATTTCAGCAAAGAGTTCATCCTGCAGACTGATGCCTCCCACATTGGTCTGGGGGCGGTCCTGTCCCAACAAGTTGACGGGGTAGAACACCCTATTATTTACCTGAGCAAAAAAATGGCTCCTAGGGAAATTAACTACTCCGTCATTGAGAAGGAGTGTTTAGCCATCAAATGGGCTAGGCACGCTCTTCGCTATTAGTTGTTGGGGCGCTCTTTCTCTCATCACTGATCATGGTCCTTTAGGGTGGTTACATACGATGAAGGACAATAACACTCAGATAACTCGGTGGTATCTGGCGCTGCAACCCTTCCACTATACTGTGAAACATCGTGCGGGTAAGGAGCATCAAAACGCAGATTTGTTTTTCAAGGGAGGGGGGCCCATTGGGGAATGTAGAGTTGGCCGAGTGTTCCTTCGGCATCACTCTGAGGGGTGAGATATGTGATAAAGAGAGAAAGGATCAATGCTGTAAATCTCCCTCCCAACTAGAAAGGGTGCTGTGTAAAGGTGAGGGTATGCTGCCTCCTAGATCTGCCACCTCGGTGGTAGGTGGAAACCGGAAGGTGACCATATTAGGAGGGGCGCGTAGCTGCAAGTACTCAGGACATTTTGGGAGAATCTGGTTTGGACATTGTAATTATTGCATCACGTCACTCGCATCCTGTCACAAGAGACTACATTTTTTTTTGCTTGCTTTTGAATAATAAACTGTTTTCAATGCATCAATTATTGCTGATTATTACCCTTCTGATATTCCATTAGGAAATCGGTTGCTTTACACCTCTAGAGATCATTCGGGCTGTTCTTTGTATGATGCATTCCAGCATAGACAATACAACCCAGAAAAACAAGGCTGGTGATAACAACTGTAAGTTTTCTTTTATTATTATTATTAGAAGCATTTTGATGGCACTTTAAAACCCTCTGACCCATTCAGCAACTTCTGGTCTTGCTCACCTTCTGTGCGGCAAGGTGCAGGGCGGTCCTCTGGCTGTGGTCGGCCTTGTTGACATTGGCTCCGGCCTTGAGCAGCGACTCAGCGCAGTCCAGCCGGTCAGCCAGCACACAGTACATGAGGGGTGTGCGGCCAAACTGGTCCTCTGCATCCCGAAGCGCCGGGGTCCCTGCAAAACAGAGTGGCTCAGCTGAACGGAGGCAGCTCTGCAAGACACACTTTCCATTTACAGGCGATTGGTTTGCAAAGGATGCTAAACAGCGTTACCCTGTGATCATTTCATTTAGGTCAAGGTCACTCACAGATGTGTGACCCTTTCAGTCCCCATTCAAATACACTCTTGATTGAACAATTTGGTGAACCAGCCAAAAATCTTTCCGTTTTATTTACTTAACTCTTACAAACATACGGTTTTGTACTGTACCTTTCTCTCTTTCTTTCTACCATTTCATTCCCTTTCTTGCTTTCTGACTTTCTCCTTTCTTTCTCCCTTTATCTCTACCTTTTTTCTCTTGTTGGGCAATAACAATCAGACAGTGGGCTTTACTATAGAACCTTCACTAAAACCACTTATATTTTATCTGTAATTCTTTGTCTGTTGTTTTGATATATGTTTGATATCAAATCATTTTGATTTCACTTTTTGATCATTTTTATAGAAAACTCCCACTGGGAACAACATCTCTGCAGTGAAAAGAGTACAAATCGATAATAATGAACAATAAAAATGTCATTGATTGGTACTCAATTGCATAGATGAGGGAAATGCAGCTTTTCTTGTGAAATTAACACATTCAACAGGCTTGTTTCAGTTACATTTAATACCTGCCAACAAAAAAACATGTTAAAGGGAATTACTTGTATTTGCACAGCTGTAAAATAAATAAATACATGAAATGAGAAACATTTTAATGTCTTCAGAGCTAAAATTAATTTTGATCTGCAGTTGTTTAAATCATTAAAATAGACCCAGTGTTATCATAGCTATAAAAATGAACAGATATTCCCAGCTAAACTCAGCAAACAAATGATTTGCTCTTTTTAAAAAGCACAGCCTACCACAAAGGTTGCAGCATTTGACTGGCATTAATACAGGACCATTGTAGTTCTCAGCTTCTTCAGTTATTTTTTCTTCCCCAAAGTGAAACTTGAAAAACAGTGGGGGAGTTTCCACGTGTGTTCAAATTTTTCTGGAGACATTGTGGTCGAGCCAAATGAAAAATTAACCTCTACATTTCGGGTTTCCATTGGCTCAGTTTATTTTATTAGAGAAGACCTTCTTTTCACCTGACAGCATACAAATAAAGGGGAAAGGAGGAGGCTGATATGCAAATTAGCCATGCGTAGCGTTCTCGTGTTGTTTTCGCACTTTGCTGTTACAGGACAAATCTCACCTGGAAATCCATGGTTGTCAGGTGACATTTTTTTCTTCTTTTTTTTTTTTTTTTAATTTAGTCATCGCCAATGGTTTTCCAGGTTTTCTCCTCAATTTGGAATGCCCAATTATTATTTTTATCCCGGTTCTGCGCCGCAACCCCCTGGCAACTCAGGAAACGGAGGCTGAAACATGTGTCCGCCGAAATGTGTTCCTGCCGATCCATAATTTTTCGCACTACGGATCCACCAGACATATAGTGCTAGAGGACAACACAGATCTGAATGGCTCCACTGCACACCCGCAGGCGCCCTATCAGCCACAGGGGGGTCGCTGGTGCGCAGTGAACCATGGATTGCCCTGCCGACCTAGGCCCTCCCTATCTGGACATCATCAAGCATCATGAAGATGTTTGTTATTACTGTATGTATAACTACTGTGCAATTAAAAGTTTCAGTTTGTCATAAAGTGTTACTTCTCGAGAATATGAGGTGAACATAGCTAATGACTTAATTAAAACTAAATTTATAACACAGATGATGGCATAAGGATGAAACATTTGTCTACTTGACTTAAAGGGCCCAATTTGGAAGCAAAGGCACATGTTCAGAGAGGATTACAAACAGTTTTATAACCAAAACACAACTCATTCTGAATAGGTTCTTGTTTTTTTTAGCATTGACATTATTTTCCTGTTTTTGTGGTTTTAGAAAATATCAGAATAAAAATAGAATAAAAGAAAATAAATGGATAAATAGACTAGATACCATGATGCCTGAAGGTTTCAATAGAAAGGAATAGTAGATCATTACATCATGAGCTATATAGTGAATGACATCACAAAGACATTTAGAAATAAATGTGTGGTTACCATGGCACCAAAAAACCTATAAATACCTCCAATGTTTATTTTCAAACACACTTTCCATACCAAAACATTGTGAAGCAGACTCTTAAGGAATGCTTTTTTTTTTTTAACTTTTCAGTTTCAGATAAGGGTCCAAAGCACTGTGTCCTTAAAAAAACTAAAAATCAGTAGATGGGGCTACCAGAGTTGAAAATGCAGACTGTGATATGATTTGAATAAAACGAGGAAGTCTGTTCTGTATGGGCTCTTAGGATACTCCAGACAGGCCCAAAACACTCACAAATCGATAAAAACGATAGCAACACATCCCAGAAACACTCAAATGATTGCAAAACCCAGAAAATGGCAAGGGCAATGTTATTAAAAAGATTACAGTTCAAATCACATTTGAACTTCTGTGAATTGGACCCACTGTCTGGAATGGCCTGTCAGAGTGGGATGCAGTGGCTGGGGGGGTGGGTAACTCACCTGCAATGAGCTTGTTCAGGGCAGTCCTGTCTCCGTTGACTGCGGCTGCGTGGACCTGAGATGCCAGCGAGGAGCTGCTGGGGAGGGCGGCCATGATGGCGGGAACGTTCCTCTCAGGGACTGCCATTGCTGTAGCCTGAAACCAGCAGGGAAAAAAACAGCTCAGCTTCCACAACATCACCCACACAGAACAAGAACTAGGGCCTGGTAATTAGCAAGCCTAGGTAATTACTGTTCTGGTGCCACGGCTCACCTAAGTTGATTGGTTTATTAATGTATCACAAAAATTTAAAGCAGGAGAGACTACCGGGAATGTTGTTCTCATTCACTGGGGCATGCCATACACGCTGCATTACAGTAACGCACAAGTAATTATTCAATCATATCTCAAAGTTAGCGCACAACCCTATTATTGGAACAACTGACACTGGAAATCAATTAGCATTTTCTACAGGGATGTGAATAATTGCACAGCAGCTTAGTCCAGCCCATTTTTTACTATGAGATTCATAGGACACAGCTGAGCTTGTTATCTATACCAGTGGTTTTCAACCCCGGTCCTCTTCTGGTTTGCATTCCAACTAAGCTCTCAATTACTTAACTAAACCTTTAATTGAACTAATAATTAGCTTAATTAGGCATTTTTAATTGTTCTCCGCTCCTAAAAAGTTGCAGATTTCAAGTTATTTATAACATTTTATATTTAAGTTGAAATCTCCAACAGTTTAGAGCTGAGAACAATTAAAAATAAATGTACAGCAACATCAGGATCTCACATTTCAACCGCACGTTTGGTTGAAAACAGTAACTCGTTTTTCACTTATGGATATCTGGTACAGTACTACACTAATGTATATCAAATGTGTGGGGCTTTGTGAATTTTTTACTTGTAGTTTAATCATTTTTATAAGAGCGCTCAGACAGCCCAAGTCTCCCGTATCTGCATAACACCCTCCCTTCTCCTGAAAATTATAGAAAACCTTACGAAAATATAAGACTGTATGAACTCTTCGCTTTGAAACTTTATTGCATTTACAAACATAAAACAGTTGAGGCATGAAAGTCAAACCTACTAGCATTTGCTAAACATGGTACATGCATCATTTAGGAGGTCATGGAAATTGTGAAAATCATGAATTTGAAAAAAAAAAAGTCTGTGAAATCTTAGAAATGGATGGAAAAACACATTTGATTAAGCGCTTCCTTTATTTCATTTAAAAAATGTAGTATGTCATGCACTGAAAATACAGATCTGTGAGTGTCTGTAAATTGGTTGTGTATGCACGCAGAATTTACGTGCAGCTATGTAGGTCAGCGAATGAGATAGAAGCAAGCACGTAAATCGGTGGCAGCCAAAATGCTAAAAAAAAAAAAATGTAAGTGAGCTGTTTTCTGTAAAGACAGAAGAAGAAATGCATCAGAGAACAGAAGTTTACCAACTTACAAAGGATTTCTTTACAACTTGCGGTTTCTTTCAGAATCGTAGAAAACCTGGTTCATACAGTACTTCTGTTGCAGATGAATGCGATATGCCAGACGCAGACAGCTAAAAGCTGTGCAGCGCCACTATTTGCTGTACGGGATGCATGTCACAGCCCTTTTTACTGCGCAAAGTGGTCGCAGCTGTTGTACATACTTTAAATACAGACTATATTTGCGAAATTGGATACATTTACATTTAAGTAGATGTGCTGAGTTTGTACCTCTATACAAAAGCGACATCATTGTTCCCTCCGCTCAACCAACGAAGAACCCGAAAGGGAGAATTTCAAACATTATTCAGAGAGATGTGGGTATGTGACAACAAGAGATATTTTATAATGACAGTTGCAATGTTTGACGATCTGTTAGATTGTAGATGACATAATACCAACTTTTCGGACAGGGTCGGAGACCCCCGACTATGACCATAAATTATATGCAGTTGAGACTGTATCCACAATCCAATGTGACAGATGCTGCTTAGAGAGGGGCTGTCGTAGGGTCTGTGTCCCGTGACAGACGAAGAGCTGGTCAGATTGACGCAGAGCTCTTGTCCTCTCCACGTAGCATCTCAATGCCCGCACTGGGCAGAGGAAATATAATCTCTCATCCTCCGATGAAGCAAACAAAGCTGGATGGAAGGACTCCAGTTCCACAGACTGATTAACGTGGAAGGCTGTGATCACCTTGGGGAGGAAAGTAGGGTTGGTGCCATCTTCCCAAATACACGTGCAGGAGCTGTGCACAGACAGCGCCTGCAGCTCACTGACCAGCTTAGCGGAGGCGATAGCCAAGAGGAAGGCTGTCTTCATAGACAGGTACTTCAACTCTATGGAGTGTATGGGATCAAACGGGGCCTTCATGAGAGCCTCCAGTACAACACTGAGGCTCCATTTGGGGAGAAAAGTCCTCCTAGGAGGGCATAATCGCCGAGCACCTTTAAGAAAACGGGTAGCCAAAAAATGCGCGCTTGGAGGCAAGCAGAGATATCCGCTAAATACACCTTCAAGGTGGAAGGAGACTGTAACGAAGAGCGAATGAATCCGAATCAACAATCTCCCTCTCGACCGGTGAGGACACTGTACAACAGGAACTGCGGGCTTCGTACTGAATGGTTGGGCAGTTCATTCCGGGGGCAGTCAGAAGCCGGCCATTCAGGAAGAGGGCGGCGTTACGGTACCTGGAGCCATCGCCCTAGTACGATGAGCGAAGTTTCAGTCATGAATTGGAGGAGACGTGATTGAATTAGCTATCGGAGGGGGCGGGGCTTAGGGTACTTTAGGGGGACATGACGCCGTAATCGGTTCCTTTGTTGTGGTTAATGGGAGGAAACAAGGATGGGAACCTTGAATGAAGTATCGTTCCATTGATAAAAACGCTTGTGTTTGTCTTTGCCAGACGGCTGATACGAAGCCGGGAGCTGCAGCCAGAAGCCAGCCTGGACCTGAACGCACAAAAGCACCATCACTCAGAGCACCGCACCTGCACCAGAGCACACAGTCTGGAGACGTGTTGTTTGTGACTGTGTTACGTGTTTTGTGTTTGAATTATTATTTTGGGACTGCAACCCCTTGTTTTTGGCGCTGGGTAGAGCCAGCTTTATTATTTGAGTCCATATTTCGCTGGCAATACCCATTGCTGGGTAGAGCCAGCTTTATTATTTAAAAACCTCGTCAAGGATATTAAAGAACCTGACCTGTGAACTTTGTGTTTGTCCTTTGTCTGGAGCACCTTGAATCACCTGTATACCGGAGCACTGCGAACCACTTTGCCACAGAGACCTACCAGTATCAAGCAGTTCTTGCTGAAACTGTAAGATGACCGGCATAGGGCAAGATATGGGGCCACGGCAACGCGGGCAACTGATTTTGTTTTGTTTTTACCAGCCCACTGAGTAGGCGGGCTGAAACAAGCCGGCGTAAGCAAATCAACAGAGCAGAGCTGGGTCCTGATGGAGGAATCGCGCTTGTATTATTTTTAATTTCTAAACTGCAAGGCAGTGAAATAAAACCACACATACACGCACACAACAGCAAAGCTGTGAGGGTAATACCACAGACACCACGGCAATGCGGGTGAACTGAAATTTTTAAGCGCACCGAGAGGGTGGGCTGAGGCAGTTCAGCAGAGTCAACTCCACAGCGGAGCACAGCAGAGCCAGGGTCCGGTGGAGGATCACGCATCTCTTTTTCTTTTTAAACTGCAATAGCAGAGGAAAACACAAAACAGCGACCGCTGTAAGGTTTTAAAGCAGACTGCCATCGCAAAGCGATGTAGGTTGTTAAACAGAAAAAGAGTAAACACAGCACAGTAACTGGACAGGGGTGTCTAGCCTGGACTACGGGCAGTCACACGACTGGGGCAGCGCGTAGCCTACAGCGGAGTGGAGCACTGTCTACAGGCAGAGGGCAACGAGGCACCTCGAGGGTGCTATGCGTCCTGAGGTACTAGACACCTGCCTACGGAGCACCGTGCGCACAGAGTACCGTAAGCACTACGTGCACCGTGTACCATGCAGCACTGTGCGCTCTTGTACTAGCTCTGTAGCAGTGGGCACCACCGTACGTACCGAGTACTGTGGACTGCGTGCCCTGTGTACCATGCAGCACCGCGAGCACTTGCGCTAGTTCTGTGGAAGTGGCAAAGCACCGTGTGCACCGTGCGTCCCGAGCGCACCGTGTACCGTGCAGCACTGTGCGTTCCCGCACTAGCGTTGTACCAAGCACCTTGTACACCATGCGTCCCGAGCGCACAGAGTACCGTGCGTTCTCGCACTAGCGTTGTGGCAGTGGGTACCAAGCACCGCGTGCACCGAGTACCAAGAGCACTATGTACAGTGCAACGCTGTGACCGTGCACTGACGCTGAGGCACTGGGCATCGTGTGCCGTATACACTAAGCACCCGTGCACTGAGATACCTGAGCATCAAGGGCTATGCGTACGCCGCGGTAGAGAAGCACCAGGGAGGCCGCTACGCAATGTGCCTACACTAACCGCGTGGTCAACACACCTGGTCAGGGCGTAGCTTGTACCAGGGGGACACAAGGTGAAGCCGTGGTGGATGAGTTGAAGCAGACAGCAAACATGTGGAAAGATAGTATAGAGGAGAGCACACTATTTGTTTGCAAGGCCCGACTCACCAAGGTGGGCAGGCCTACACAGCCAGCAGCGAGCCACTCGCGGATGACTGCACAGGCAGGTGCTCACACATGACAGACAGATACAAAGAGTGGCCTACCACGCAAGCGAGGAGGCCGCTGAAAGACAGAAAGGCAAAAAGGCTTGTTTTCAAGTCGTTGATTCTGGGAAAGCGGCAAGTCAGCTTTCAGCACGAATGCAAGGGAAATACAATCGATTCGATTCGACTCAAAGCTCTTTTCTATCAACGCTTAGCTAGACAGAGGTCTTACCTTACCATCTTGAGAAGGAAAAAGAGAAATGGCTTCCTTTGGATAGCAGTTTTATCCCCTCGGTGGGCGGGACCGAGTTCATCATCCAAGGAAGGGGCCTATAGGCAGTTCTGGTATAGAGAGCTCAGCGATACCTACCCAATGGGCAGGCATATCCCATACGTAATGTCTTTGGTGGTTGTAACATGAGTCATGTGGAAGTTAGTACAAGTTTCATTCAAGTATCGTACTAATATATGTACAAAATGTAGCTGTTGATCGATACTTTAGTTGAAGAACAAACTATTAAATCATATCATGCTTGAATTTTTTTTAAAAGACGCATGCTAGAGGGCTGTGGCAATGTGCCCCGCCCCTATGTGTATTTTTGTGTTTTATGTTGTATGTTGCGTGTGTTAATGTTGGTGTATTGTAGTTAGTACACTGGATATAATGTGGGTAATGAGCACAAGTATTTAAAATGTATAATTCTATTTAGGCACAGGGATTGCACTTCACTTCACGTGCATTTAAAGTACTTAATATATGAGCACAGGGTTTTCACAGAATAGTTCACGTGCTGGGATTCAAGTGAATAATTAATTGGTAATTGAATCCCAGCACAATTGTATATATAGATGCACGTTTTACTAACTCGAGGTTGGGTGTTCAGTGAGGAGAGAACGGGAGAGAGAAGGAGAGTAAAAGAAACTAAAATAAACTAAAATAATAAGTATTTGTTTTGACTCACCGTGTTTGTTTGTTTGTCTGTTAGTCCACTGTTCGTTTAAGTGTTAGTCTGTTTTGTTTGTCTATTTATTTTGGCCGCAAGTGCCGTGTGCTGTTTTTTGTTTAAAACCTTTGTATTTTTTGTTCATTATTAAACGCACAACAGCGCAATTCACATTTCACTTCGCAGGACTGTGTGTTTCTTCCGGGTCTGACGTCACCACTACAGCCTGCTTGTCACAGGGCGTTTCTATAAAAAAAAATTTAACTGCCAAGGCAAGCTAATGGTACGCTAGTGGGGCAATGTGGGGAAGCTCACACTGCCTGTCCTCTGCTATGCCAGCTCAGTGGGAGACTGTCATCTTCAAGCTGCTTTCATAAAGTCACCATCACAGTTCAAGAATATAGCAAGGCAGCAACACATCAGCAAACAGTCTGTCGATATCGTCAGATTGTTTTGAGAGATCCCAAGAACCTCTCATTAGGCAGTGTGGCGACTCTGGGATCTGGACTGTGTCTGCTCACAGGCCAGGGAGGCCCTTGCCAACTTCCAGCCAACCGCATCAGGCAACTGTGCTGCAAGGAAGCCTGCAGCAATTCTTACCTTGTTTTTCCCATTAGAAATCAATGGGCACAAATTGCCTCAATGGCTTAAGTTAGTATTGTATAAAATGTCTGGTATGTTCCCACACGGAGGCTGGAATATTTAAGCATGCCGGTTTTTGCTTTGAAACCTGCAGAGCACCATTTTAACAATTTGCTAAATATGCGTAGCAGCAAGATATTTGTAATGTTGCAGCGCATCCCTTTGGGTATTACCGTGGGCTTGTAATTGACATCTGTAAAAATAAGAAAAGCAGAAATATATACACAGCGGTACTTTAAAAAGTACTTTGAGGAATTTACGTCAATTGCTACTACTTGTTATGTTTTCTTTCACAACAACAGGAATATCTATAGTAACCCAAGTTTAAAACACAGCATACTTTATTAGTCTTTTTGAACAGAGACAATATAATTAGATTTTACGTAACTTGACATCACGGAGGAAGCATTAAACTGTATGAGATTCACTTTTAATAACTAAAGTTTTCCAGTTTTGGTAATGTCAAACTGTATATACTGTAGTGGGTTTATTATTTGAAACTTGGGGTTGCACTACAGGATTCTTATACAGTTTTATCCATTAACAGATTAATAGAATACTTTTTAATGCCTGTATTTAGGTAGGCCTAATTCCTCCATATTTGTGGGTTCTGTCTAGATAACATTAAAAAAGGCTATGTGCACCCATTTTCACACAAAACACTTCCATGTCTTTGGACATGGGATTACTACTTGGAATTTCAATTTAAAGAGTGCAATGTAAATCTATTTTCTGCCTGGTCTCTGCTTAGTGAATCTAAGTGCCGATGAAAGTGCTGTAGAAATGGAAATAGCACTGCATTGTTCTGTAAAGCACCTCTGGTTCAATTCACTTAAACCAAGAAGCCACCCTGTTTTCCCTAAAGCAGGTGGCAGTGGTTGCGGATTAACCTGCTCTATTCCAGCATATGTCGTTGTTTTGCGGAAAGTGCCCTGACGGCCAATGGGAACAGAGAAACTCAGAAGTATGAAACATTTCCGGCCTGTAACAAATTACTCCTTTTCACCCTTTTTTATTCTTTTAAGAAGAAGCACGTTTCTGAAGGCCCAGTCTGAAGCTGTTGCCTTACTGCAGTGGCTTGTCCGACGTCACCATGGTGCCACGTTATTCCAACAATGTGCCGATAGCGTGAGAGCACCTCGTCCGCCTCCCAGCACAGCAACCCTCCTACGGACAGGGTTTTAGTGAGCACTCTGGAATGCATTAGGGATTCACACAAACAGCAGACGAGACACCCTGCCAAAAACAGGGAAACTAAACACAGGATTCACGTTTCTGATGTGTGCAGGCACTTTTCCAGCTGTCTGGCAAAAAAAAAAAAAACTGGGTTTTTTAAATTGTCAATCCAGCTGAATAAGCGTTTTGCTGGCCAAACAATAAAACAAAACAAAACAAAAAAAAAAAGCCAATGCAGAGCAGCTGCTGACTCCGGGCTACAGTCTGAGGCCTACAGTAGGAATTGTGGAAACATAATGAGGGAAAAACAGGGAGGTCAAAAGTTTAGGAAGAAGGTGTGAGTGCATGAAAGATTGCTGCTTGGAGCAGTACAATTTAACCCCTTGGCTTCCCAATGTGGGGGCTCAAAATGAATGCCTAGGTAAGATAATGCTACCACCACCCACACCTGTTAAAAACAAAATAGGATGCATGCGAAAAATTACAGCATTTGCTTCTTGAAAGAAAAGGCATAGTTCAAATCCTTTCTTTGCTGCATAACCTTGACATCTCCATCAAGATGTTTTGTCTATTTTAATAATCCAAACTGCTTCTAGATGCTGCTGCTCACAGACTTGTAAACCCTGCTCCATTATTAATAAGGGAGTCAATAAAATCACCCCTCAGGGAAAAACACATGTGGGATTAATAGTTAAAGCATTAAAGGGAATGGGTATTAAATCTGCCGCTGTTCAGATTGTAAAACCGGACCCGTTTTTTATTTTATTTTATGTAAATCATGATAGCCCAATTGACATGCAGTACAAATGTTCTTGTTTTATTTGTCTGTGCATGTGTGTGTGTCTGTAAGGGGTCTCCACCAGTGCTTGTTCCCGTTTCTACAGCTGTGCGTAACAGTGGGACACGAAGCTCCGCTGACTTGCCAGAGATCACTCAGTGACCCATGGTCAGGCTGGGACTCAAGCCTGGGAACTCTTGGCTCTCAGACCTTGGCTCTAACCGCTAGACCACTTGCCACTCTGTCGAAACTAAGCCCCCCCCATCTGCTCTGCGGACATGAAGCCCTCCGCAGCAAGCCGGTTAACAAGGAAGGGCATTGGCGGTCATTGTGCCATGGCTCAATCCTGCTAGAAGCTGGCTTAATCCTCTGCAGCTTGTCTGGTAATAAAAGTATTTATCTGAAAGGCTACACTGCTAGCCTGATTACACACCACTCATGTATTGCCCATCGGGACTGAAACCGAGTTGCAACAGGGAAATACAGCTTTAATACAAATAGCACATTCTCTAAGGATCCTGCGCCGCTGTTTTAAAACTCTGTTCAGTGTTTTTCTTAAGAAACCTTCTAATGCTGAGAGACGTTTAAGTGATGTAAAGGGCAGCTAATTTGTTACTTCTTTCTTATGTTTTTGTGTGTCCTGATCTTATTGGTTGATAACCTTATTTATAACACTGTAAGTTATACATGGGGCTTCTGGTTTTCGGTGTTTTACACCAACTTTTCTACTCCTTTAAAAATTCACCTGATACCTGTTAAGCCATGCGTGTATCTCAATCACAACAGAGAAACGTGATAATAGTAGAATTGATTTAATTTACTTTTTTTCTGTGAAAGAATTAAATGGGCTTTTAAAATCGTCTTGGGTCATTCCACGGCAAGTCAACCAGATAAGGGACATTTTGCTGCCAGTCCGTCTCAGATTTTCCTAGAAAAATTCACCTGGGAGTTTTCTGACAAGTTGAGTTCAGAAATGATAGCCATTATTTTTTAAAACATTTCCCCTTCGACCTGAGAAAAAATCACCTTGGATGCAATTTAGATGCTACCATCATGTGTAGCACCTCGTTCTACTCGTATTAAATAGGGCTTTTCAGAAAAAATACTAATACTAAAAATACTAGGAGCACCCTACTCACTTCTGGCAAATTGCCAGACGAGGGGTAAGTGACAAGTGTTATTTGAAACTTCAGCCTAACCATTTACCCTGTAGGGGATGTGGGTCCTAAAATCTAAGTATTGCTGTAAGACCCTTAGGTACCAGTCTTCCAAATTCTGTGAAAAACATTTGGTTTCAAGTCCAACCACAGGTCATTAAACCCCCCTGAAATTTGAATTTCTGCTATTTGTACCAAGTTTAGGCCATAATAACTTGCGTGGGGGGACTCAAAATCACCCAAATATATGTTTGGATAGATGTTGATCAGATCTACAAGCATTGCTTATGGACACTTTGGAGAGGCTAAAGTGCCACATAGTTCTATCCAAACTGGCTCTTTCTTCAACTTTGCATTCTCTAAGGATTGATCTAGAGGAAATGGTAACAGTATGTGCTTCCAGGCAGCCGTTTATATCAGACAAATAGTGTTTGCCATTTCCATTGATTTCAATAAAAAAAGGCATTGTTTATACCATTTTAAGCACGATGTATATTTAGGGCAAACTCAGCTGTTTGGATCTTGTTATGTACCATTCACATAGATTTTAATAACAAATGCACTGCTTATTACTGTAGGAATCGCTCTTACTAAGCCAATAATCAGCTGTTTTCACCTTGTTACCTTGCCATTCATAGATTTCAATAAAAAAGGCAGCATTTTACTGATCATCGCTGTCGTGTCGCCGTGCAGTTTATACTTTCTACTGGCAGTCACCCTGCTCAAACTGCACTCGCTGACAGTTCAAATCAACGGAACTTTGACCTCGTCGCTATGGTTATTACAACGCCAAAATGGATGACCGGTTCTTAGTCGAGAAGCTGCTCAGTGTTTATCCCTGCGTATATGCAATCGATAGAGCTGATTATAAGATCAGATGAAAAAGGAGAACGTATGGGTATCAATTGCTGAACAAACACAATCAACTCGTGAGTATTTTAACCTCACAAAGTGTAACAGGTGAAGTTTTAATTTGAATCGAGGAATGACAAACAAGCAAGAGTATTTATGCAGTACATTGCTGAGGTAGAAAGAAGGCATCTGCAAGAGAATAAAAGGTGCAAAGTTCCTGTCAGTGATGTCAGATAGTTCAACCGATAGCGCTGTCATAGAAGAGGAGCTAGTATATGTATGATTCTGCCACAAAGGGCTGGTGACTGTGCAGTTTGTGTGCATGCAGTCTGTGGATAGGGCAGATGCCCAGCACATCTTAGAAGCTATATCTTCACTCATGAGGCAGATTGTTTCAGACCCTGTTGAGACTGCTCATCAATGTTGCTTGTTCTTGCACCGCAATGGATGAAGCTAAAACATCTTTCCAGCCAAAAAGGAAGCAGAAATCCAAACACTAACGGATTGCAAGATACAGGGGGTAGGGTTTCAAAAATCATCAAAACAAAGTAAAACCAATGACCACCAAGACCTCAAAAAGACACTCCGCAACCATGAATGAGGTTTTTTAACCAGAACACCATCGACCATTGGTATGCACAAATTTGTAACAGAACCAATTCTAATAGTAATCAAATGAAAATATGCAGAATGATCTTTGTGAAACCGACACATTTAAATTCTGCTTGAGTGGTATTTGCAATAACGATTACTGAATAAAAATGTCTTAAATATGCCACATGGTTCCCCAGCACCTGTTACATCTAGGATTGCTGTTTCTATATGCATGCTTTAAAGCTAAATTGAATGTAAGACAATTGATGAACCATGGCTGTCTGGGACTTTGAAGTTGTAGACCTATTGGCTTCTCTTGTTAGTCCTGCTGAACTGCCAAGTGCCATTATAGATATTACAAGGTCTCTGGTTTGAATCTGA
The DNA here is from genome assembly GCF_902713425.1 of Acipenser ruthenus. Lineage (NCBI taxonomy): Eukaryota > Metazoa > Chordata > Actinopteri > Acipenseriformes > Acipenseridae > Acipenser > Acipenser ruthenus. The sequence goes on along the minus strand of NC_081191.1, from coordinate 42,629,040 downwards.
AGGAGATTTGGAGCAATAGGTTCAGTGTTGTGCTATCAACAAGAAGAGGAGCAGTAAGACTGTTTGCAGCTTTCAGTTCAAGCAGTCAGATGTACAAAGAGTTTAGGTTACTAGGCAAGGTTTTTTTCTGACTTCCATTAAAGTGACTAGATGTGTAACCAAATTGCTTAAATGGAGATAGATTTTGAACTTTGCACAAGATGGAAATTGACATATAACAAGTTACACCAACAGGTGCCAGAAAAAGTTGCCTGGGTTTTCATGGTCTTCTGGGTTTATGTTGCTAGTTCCTCAGCCCTGCCATGTCAGATGGTTGAAGAGGAAAACACTATTTCCCCCACCACAACTGAGAGCTTATAATACTATTAGAACAGAGTTGATCTATTTAATTTGCACATCTGTTTGTTGTGTTGCTTGCACTTTATATTTCTATTTTGAACTGCTGCCGTCCTCTACACCTGGTCTCCCTAGTAAAAGAGATTTTTAATCACAATGGGGCAATGCGTATCAAGGTAAATAATCAAAACACCCCTCATGACCCTTATAAAAGTTTGCGCTAGTAAAAGCATAGCAAAGCATAACAAGTCAGCAACATCCATCCCCTGCCACAGCGGTACATTAAAAAAATGAGCTATCCGTATGATTAAAAAAAAAAAAAAAGCTGATGACTAGGATGTCAACAGTATGTACAGAATAGTATACTGTAAAGTGTTTAATCACAATTTGATAAGCGATTCTCCAAATTATGGCCAAAAATGTAAGTGTGACATACAGACGGGTTGATGGACAGAATCTGATATTCTCAGTAACAAACTAAACAATGTTAATACCAAGGTTAATGACAATTGGATAGGTACAACCTCTTCCACTATATCACCTTAGCAGGGATTTCATCCCCAGTGGGGGATAATTAAAATAGTGAAAGCATGGTAAAGCATAGGTAAGCACTGTATAGCCCAGAGAGGCATAGAAAACATATTTAAAAAGACACTGTAAACTATGCATAATATAACCATGGGAAAAGGATGGGAAAATGACCACGGCTGGCTTCTTTATAAGGGGATTGTTCTTTTATAACCGTGAAGGATCCAGATGTATTGCTTGTAAAGAAAATGGTCCAAGCCTCCACAGATATCTAATTTCCAAGGAGATCAAAGGACAGATCTCCATCGATCTGCAGAAACACACAAGACTGCTGCCCCCATAGAGACGGGAGCCCAATAGAGCAGGTTGACATTTACTGTTCCTAAAACCAGGTATTGCCAGCCCTCCTGGGGTATGGTACAAGCTTGCTCACTAGCTAATGCATGCTTCAGGAGTTTCACATGCATGCTTTACAGCCAGCTAGCTCACCATCTATATACAAAATCATTATTACTCTCCACAGTCTACATTATAGTTATTAATGTATTACTGTGGCACATACATATTTTGAACTATTAAGGGACAGACTTTTCTAACTTAGAAGGCTTGTAAAAATGTTATTGGAACAGGCTCAATACATAGCATGATTAAAGTATTAGCAATGGAAACAAGAAAATGCGTTAGGGAGGTGCCACACCCAATTAAGCTGCAGGTAGAGACAGCGCGGGTGATGCAAGGTGACTAATGAACACTGCAGGGACTGTGTCAGGGATTTAATCCAATTAACACCACAACAGCCGTTACTCGGATTTGCTTTCACAAATTTCCAAGTTTCCTCCACCAAGTATCGTCAAAACACAATGAGAGGACACTATACTTGTATTCACTGCCATCTGAATTAAACGATCACCTGTAAAACCTCAGAACTGACTAATACACTTTATTCAATAAAGAACTGAATGGCAGATAGACCTTCAATCAATGCTACAAAAATCCCATGCCCAGGTGGCCAGGGCACATCTGAGCTGTTTGTATTTGTTTTTTGTGCACATCAGCCACTTCACTGAATGGCACGGTTTGTTTACCTCACATCACAGGCCAGTGTGCAGCGGCGGATAAAATAAATAGAGGCTACTGGAGGAGTTAGTTTAAAAAGGGAACTACCAGACAACAGTGCTATCGAAAGCTATGCTTTATGGGTAATAGGTGCTGCAAGAGTATTTTTTTTTATTTTTTTTTAATTGCTAAAATCAGTCTGTACCGAAGACATTGGTTGTTTTTCTAAGGTCTACAATGTGTACGCTATTTGAGTAACTCAGTTTTCTATATCTGTTTTTGGGTCTCTTAGGGTGTGTTCATACTGGGTCCGTTTAGAGGGTTTGGTCTGCACTTGCTGTGAAGTGTGAACAACAAAGTCTGCTTGGGAAACAAACCGTACCAAGTCCACTTAAAGAGGTGGTCTTGGTCCGTTTGGCAAACACAAACGAGTCTGGTTTGCTTGCTAAACGTCAATGTGTTCTTTTGCACATAGGAAACGAACTACACAAGGTAACCTGACTAGGAAGTAAACATTCCACGCGAAACACGTAGAGCGAAAAAAAAAAAAAATGTCTTTGGGAACTTGTGACAGAAATATAATGAGTTTTGGTTGTAAATCTCCCTCCCGACCTGTGAGGGCACTAAGCAGCAAAAGGGAAAGGCTTTGGACGGGCTGGCCTGACAGTTCTTTCCCTGGGCCGGGAAGTCGGTCAGTCTGGAAGAAGGCGAGACTGTTGCAGGAACGTAGTGACCCGGAAGGGAAACGATGTAGCAGCTGCAGACAGTAAAGACAGCTGCAATCTTTTACCAAGGGGTCATGCGTAATAGCATAAAGGGGCCGGAGAATCATAAATGTTTTCCTTTGCTTGGTTTCAGAGCGCATACAGAACTGGAAGGACTGGGAGAGATTCCCTTGTGAACTGTGAAAATAATTTGTGAGTGTATTATTTGTTTGTAGCACTGTTAGTAATTGTCTTTTGTTTTGTGAATTCACTAGACGGCTAACACGTCTCCGGAGCTGTTGCCTTGGGCCAGCACTACCCGGAACAACAACACCACAGTCACTGTTTGTTTGTTATCACCCACCTCGAGCACTACTGCACGCACCGGACCAGTGATTGAGTATTTATTGTGGGGTGGATAACGTGTTATTATTTGTTTGTTTTGCAAATCATTATTATCATTTTCCTGCCAAGCTTTACACATTGGTGTGTATTGCCAGGTGATTATTGTTTGGTCGCCAGACTGGGATTTATATAAAATAAAGGCCCCTTTCCAAACCGGATTACAGTTTCCTTTTGTGATTATTCCTGCACTGCATCACCTCTGCACCTGTTCTACTCAGCAGCCACTTTGCCACAGAACTACATTCGGGTTGCCGGACATTAGGATTGCCACAGTTTTCAGCTTTTATTTTTTGTCCCGGTCAGAAACAGTAAAATTGTAATTGTCCCGGTTTTGCTATTGTATTTAAAAAATATAAAATGTTTAAGTACATGTTTAAATGGTAATACCAATAGCTGATCTATTTGTTCATTTAACATGATTTGAGTTGACAATATAAAGAAAATAATGAGTTGTTATGATCTGCAATAAATTCACCCAATGTTTAATTTATAAATTATTATTGTGTTATTATAGGTATGCTGTTATTTTAACGGCTTCAGAGTTGCTACAGCGCCAGTGAATTGAAAAAAAAAATAAAGTCCCAGTTTTTCACTGTGAAAATCTAAACAATGTGAGAAACTGAAGCTCTGATAGAAATTTGGTCAGACACCAAAATCCAAGTCAAACTGGACAAAACTAAAATATATTCAGTCTTTTCTCAAATTACTTTGTTTAATGCAGACAGTAGGAGAACTGTGCAGAATTGCGTAAACTGCATTCTCCTACGTAAGGCATTCAATACATTAATTAAATTAGCAGTGCTCCCCCAGTGCTTTCTTCCACAGAAAATATGCAAGAAAAAATCTAAAACATGCAATATTAAAAACTGGCTGTGTGGTCCAGTGGTTAAAGAAAAGGGCTTGTAACCAAGAGGTCCCCGGTTCAACTCCCACCTCAGCCACTGACTCACTGTGTGACCTTGAGCAAGTCACTTAACCTCCTTGTGCTCTGTCTTTCGGATGAGACGTAGTTGTAAGTGACTCTGCAGCTGATGCATAATTCACACACCCGAGTCTCTGTAAGTCGCCTTGGATAAAGGTGTCTGCTAAATAAATAAATAATAATAATAATAATAATAATACATCAACAGCTGCCATCTTTCAATATGCCTTGCAGGATATTGTAAACGAACCAAAAAAGGACCAAAAAAAAACAACTTCACCTCACATCACATAAGTGTGAACAGCAAGCACCATTGCTTCAAACTAAATGAACCAGACTGAGTCTGTTTGAAACTGACCCAGTGTGAATGCAGCCTTACTTTATTTACAATCCACACTGCTCCATTATCATTATTCTCATTTTGCTATGGTATCACTATCTGTAATACTTTAAGAATGTTATACACCAAATAATACAAGAAAGCAAACAGCCCATTTTAAGTTAATATATTTGTTAGAATCCGAAATACGGCCCCACCCCCTCGGGATCCAAATGTGTAACTTGGCTACTTTCGGGGGGAAAAAAAAAACGTTAATAAATACATTGCATGCCTATGCTTTTAAATAAAATTATCAAACCATCTGATTTATTTATTATTTATTTATCTATCTAGCTATCAAAGATCGAAACTCAGCATTGTAAGATGTAAAGTGTAGTGTGGGATGATTGATTGTTTGGCCCAGGATCTCACCTTCTGGACCAATAGGAGCTGCCCTGGTTTGAGGTGTGACCTCCGATGTCGGTCAGAGGTCACCAAGGCTGGGTGATGGAGGACCACTGACCACCAGATGGGAGATACAGTTGAAAAGGAGCCGGTGGGGAGGTGGAGGAGAAAGGCTTGCAGAACAAGTATTGGAAGGTGAGCCTGGACTATATAGGTTAAGGAAGGGGTTCCCAAACTTTTTTTTACCTGAGCCCCACCTGTGCTGCTGCATTAGGCTCTGTGGCCCATTATTAACACTTCTTGAAGAAAATTAACTGAAAACATTGTACTGTATTTGTTTAAACCTGTAACACTGTAAATACATATTTACATATTTTTTCATTTTAATGTTAATATTTAACGCTAGAAATCACTAGGAGTATGCACTGAATGAGTGCTTCTATATCTTTTAAACATTCTTTGAAACACTTTTAGTTTTATAAAAGTAAATTGCAAGTACTAAACAGATGTTTTAATCAAATCTTGAAATAATGCTCCTTTTCATAACTAAATATCTTTAAAATTAAGCTATTTTTAATTTCTACACATATACCTTAACAGGCATCATATTTTAGTAACACTAGTGCAACCTGCACCTTAACTCTTAAAATCCTAATTGTACTTTTGCTTTGTAACTAAAAAAAAGCAAAAAAAATACATGAAAATATAAATAAAACTTACAGTCCAAGAGTAATCTTAATGTGATGGATGTGCCTGGTTCTCGTTGCACAGTTTTTCCAGCTGGGGGCATATATTAGTGAGGCTCAACCTGACTTCATCTTCAGTTTTTAGCCTTTCCTCTCAAAAAACTCTAGTGGTTTATTTTGTAACATACTATTGGCAAAGGATACTCACTCGATCAGGTAAAGGAAAATCCAAACTAAGTACACATCGTCATATTTTCTCACCACCTTCTTTCATTTTTTCACTGGCTCATTCTGAGTAGATTTAGAAGGTCCAAGTTCTTCTTCACCACCAGTGCAACCTTCTCGTTTTTGAACAATAAATCAATCCATGATCAATTCAAAATGCAAGCTGTTACTTTTTAGAGTTGTAAAATGGACTGTACTTCTGTTGCTAAGTTACCGCTCACTGAAGCGCGCCTTCAAACTCACAGGACATACGTACAGGAGAGAGACAAACATTGCAACTTCGTTTTCGTTACTATCCAGTACAACAAATACAACTTGCAAAATGACATTGATTTGGCTTACATTACACTTTTACATATATTATTACAATTAGTTATATTGAAAGCTGTGTTTTATTATTATAAAAAAAAAAAACCTTTGGGCGGTGGACCACAGTTTGGGAACCCCTGGGTTAAGGAACCAATAGGATTAGTGTAGCGAGCTGAGCGGAGACCCTAGAACTACTGCAAGCCTCTATTTCAAAGATCGAAGTTCAGCATTGTAAGATGTAAGATTGACTGTTTGGCCCAGGATCTCGCCTTTTGGACCGATAGGAGCCGTCTTGGTTTGAGATGCGACCTCCGACATCAGTCAGAGGTCACCAAGGCTGGGTGATGAAAGACCAGCAACCCGCCAAAAGTGGATCCTGAAAAAATGTTTTATATAAGGATTTGAGCATTTTTAAGATCTGAAACTGAAGTCCTGATGTACAACTCTACTGCAGACGATGTCCACCTTCCAAGCTTCTTGATCAGATATTGGTTAGTGTTAACTTGTGCAGCGGTTTAGCTGCTCCGATTCTGAGGGAGTGGGCAGAGTATTGCGAAGCTGGTAAGTGACAGTAGGTTCGACAGGTGGGCAGAAAACCATTGACGAGAGACTGAATAGAGGCACTGAAGAAAGAGATGGTTGTCGCGCTGCTAAGTATTTAGTGATAGCAGAATATGGACACAAGTGAGAGTTTGTTTGGTGGAACTGAATATGGTTACCCCCTCGCTTGGAGTCTGTTTTTGAAGATCGTAGGTGAAAGGTAAAGCTGTTTCCTGTTTTGATGCAATCTTGAAGGCATAATCCAGAATTGGGAAGATGACTGATGGGAATTGCAGGGGAATTCTTCACAGCGCATGAATCCAAAAAAAAGAACATGATAGCATGCACTCCATTAAAATGTCCTCACAGGATGTGAGCCAACCCTTCCTTAGAATCAACATTAATTTAAGGAGAATGTCTGATGTAATGGGCAGGAGCTTCAAGGCTGGTGGAGGTTCTGTTTTTTGGATACCTCGGAGAAGAAGTTTTATTGATGGCTGAGACTGGAGAGGTGGGCATGGAGATCAGATAGATGGATGTAGAATTGTATCCCTGAAAGAAAAAGGCGAATGACCATCACAGTAGGTTATAAAAGGCAAGCATGTGATTAAGTTCGAATTCTGTCAGTGAAACTGAAGACACAAAACAGAAAGACATATACGCTGCCCGGCCTGATTTATAGGTTTTGGAGCTATAGAATTGGCCTCTTGCTGAGGTGAGAAGCTGGGAATTCAATCCAGAATAAGGTCCTGAAATTGGGGAATAGCTGTGAGGATTGGCTGACGGAACCAGATGAAGGAACTTCTGAAACTGAAATCGAGAGAGAACATCAGCTACAGGATTGAGAAGACCAGGCACATGTGCTGCTTTAAAGAGAAAGTTGCTGTGAATAGATAACCAAGTCAGGTAGCGTAGCAAGCTATTTATGAGTGGTGTTTTGGATCGTCCTTTATTGAGAATGGCTACAGTAGATTGGTTGTCACAGTGCAAGATAATGGATTTTCTTGACCATTGGTGGCCCAAGATGGAAGCAGCTGAGACTATAGGATAGCACTCATGTAGAGCAGAGGAATGTTGTTCAGGAGGGAGATCCCGGATTGGAGCTGGCCAGGCTGCTGAAAACCATGAAAAGTTGAACAGGCCCCCAAATCCTAATGATGATGCGTCTGTGTACAGATGGAGCTCAACTGATGAGATGATTTAGTCATAAAAAAAAAGAAATTCCGTTCCAATTCTATAAAAGAAAATAGACCCACATCTTCAAGTCTGCACGACTAGAGCTGGATAGGTTAACATGATGGTGACGTTCACTCACAGATTTAGCAATATCCAGCAATCAAGATATAAATGCTCGCCCTGGGGGAATTAGTCTGATGGCGTAATTGAAATGATCAAGTAAAGATAGCAAATCACTTTTGGTGCAGGTTGAACGAATTTTAAATTCGTAAATGGGAAATCCTGAGGCTTAACATCCTTACCTTCCACAATTTGTTTCTTCAGATAGGTAGAAGGGACTGTATCCTTATGGGAGTAAAACCAAAAGAGGAATTACTTATAGCAGTAGCTAGAGTGAAGTCGGGAGTGTCAATGGATGATTCGCCTTGATGACGCTAGGAAGGGACAAGGGTATGATAGGATGTCTGTGCCTTTTGTGGATGTTGGATTCCCTCCTGGGAGATGTGGAAGAGTGAGAAGAATGGGAGCAATGATCAGATCTATGTTGTTCCAGGTTGGCTATCTTGTTTTCCAGTTGAAAAATATGGTTATCCATGACAGCATTAGAATGATGGAGTGGAAGCAGGAGATCTGAAATGTCTTTCAGCAGTGCAGTGTGGGCAGGATCCACTAGGGGGAGCCCTGGCGCTGCAGGGGCGATTGGTTGGGTCTGGGATCTGCCTAGTAACATAAAGACTTCTGGCAATGCAGCTTGCTCAGGATCTAGGGGGAGCCCTGGTGCTACAGAAGCTGCTGCTTGAGTTTGGGTTCGATCCCGAGTGACAGAGGAGTGTTTTTTTACCTTTGACCTGGAGCCAAGATGGCAGCTTGGGAATACAGGAATTGCTCCAGTAGATTTTCACATCAATTTGAAGTGAGAATCTCTGTCTAGATCGGCTGGGTTTGTTATTTTAAGATGAAGTGTAGACGATTTAAAAGCTTTGAGATGGTCCAATCTTTGAAATACATCTCCTTTGGAACGTTCTTTGATCCGATTCGAGAGTTTCGCCTTGCAGTTCATGTTAGAGGGGAGATGCAAGAGCCGAAACCTAACAGTAAGTGAACTCCTGCGCTGCATTGAACAGAAGTGAAAGGGGAAGCAGAGCGATGCAATCCGGTGGATGGGAGTCTGGAGGTTCCAGGGAGCTTTGAGTTAGGAGAGTAGCTTGGAGGAGATGCAGACCGTCGGCTCCTGCTTCTCAGCTTGAGCAGTATATTTCGATCGAGATCAAGGTCGATTGAAATAGACTGCTCAAGCTGAGAAGTAGGAGAGATCAGAGATGCAGACACGGTTGGATGCAGGAGTGATCTGGACACGATTCGGAGATCGAGGTTGGTTTTAGACATAAGAATTATCACATAGATTATCCATGATTATGGTTCAGTAGCTACTTTTGACCTACTCAGAAGAAAGACTTGTGGGGCTCCCGAGTGGCGCATCCAGTAAAGGCGCTCCGCGTGGAGTGCAGGATGCGCCCTATAGCCTGGAGATCGCAGGTTCCTAGGGGGCGGCGCACAATTGGCTGAGCGCCACCCAGGTAGGGAGGGCTTAGGTCAGCAGGGGAATCCATGGTTCACCGCGCACCAGTGACCCCTGTGGCCGACAGGGTGTCTGTGGTTCTGCAGTGGAGCCATCAGATCTGTGTTGTCCTCCGGCACTATAGGTCTGGTGGCTTCGCTGCGGATCCGCAGTGTGAAAAATGATGGTTTGGCAGGAGCACGTTTCGGAGGACACGTGTTCCAGCCTCCGTTTCCTGAGTTACCAGGGGGTTGCAGCGGTGAACCGGGATACAAATAATAATAAATTGGGCATTCCAAATTGGGGAGAAAACCGGGGTAAAAAACCAAAGAAAAAAAATTAGAAAGACTTGCAGAACAAGTAGTGGAAGGTGAGCCTGGACTATATGGTTTAAGGAACCAATAGGATTAGCACAGCGAGCAGAGCCTTACCCCTAGAACTACAGCAAGCCTCTATATATATATTTAACCCTTTGCGGTCCATTTATTAATCGCGCGTCAGGCACGCCAGGTCTAATTAATTTTCACACGCGCAGTTAATTTTATACGCGCTGTTTAAAAGTATTTTTTTTCACAGTCAAACGGGTTTAAATGGCCCTGCATATCAACAAAGCACACACTAGGCATCTCCAGCCCCTCCCCAGCCTTTTGTTTGCTATAGCGTTCAGCTGTGCAAGAAATAAATAATAATAATAATAATAGTCGTACATACCGATCGATCATCTCCAGATCACTCGTTTTATCACCAAACTCCTCAATAATGCGATCCAAGTCATTATTTTATTACTATAACATCTGAAAAAAGCTCTGCAAATGTCCATGATAGTCTCAGTGCGCTGACGCACTTAGCCAGCTTGTTTATTATGGACGCCCATTATCTGATACCTGATACCATGTATGACTATTCATGAAATACGCCTTTTTTTTTTTTTTTTTTTTTTTTCCCGACTTGTCTCGGCTCCTGTCGCTACCACTCGGCAATTGAATGGTTTTCTCGGCTTTTTCCGGAGAAAAAACGACTAAACACCCGTTTATTGCGTTGCTATAATGATGTCGGACCCAGTCCGACAAAGGACCTGTGAGGAATAATTGCAATGTCGGACCCAGTCCGACAATGGACCGCAAAGGGTTAATACTATTGGATGAAACTGAAGACGATGAAGAGAAATGAAAGCTAACTTTGCTAAAAACAGTGTACAATTCTACCCATAGACCATGTTTATTTAGTTTCCATCACTTCATGATTAATTATTCTCCAGGGTAGCCGCAATTGTGTCAAACAATTTTGAAAAAAAACATTAATGTGGTAGCCTAATAAATACATTGCACACCTATGCTTTTAAATACAATTATCAAACCATTCGATTTATTTACATTTCAAAAGTACAAAATCAGATATTTTTCAGATCGGTTTTGGGTAAAATGAATTTTCTACATCGTAATGGGGTAATATGCAAGACAACCCCACCCCGAACACAAAAAGATTTGGGGGCTCTAAAAATGTAAATGAACCCCAAGCCAATGGGGTTGATCCGATCCCGATGGGGTTGTAGTTTGGCTTGGGATCCTAACATATTATTATTATTATTATTTGTTTATTTAGCAGACGCCTTTATCCAAGGTGACTTACAGAGACTAGGGTGTGCGAACTATGCATCAGCTGCAGAGTGACTTACAACTACGTCTCACCCGAAAGACGGAGCACAAGGAGGTTAAGTGACTTGCTCAGGGTCACACAATGAGTCAGTGGCTGAGGAGGGATTTGAACCGGGGACCTCCTGGTTACAAGCCCCTTTCTTTAACCACTGGACCACACAGCCTCCTACATATATGCTACATAATGAAGTTCAATCAGCTTCCACAGAGCAACAGTTTAGTAACTTTACGTTATGGCATTGTATGTATATGAAAAATGTATTCACTACCTCCCTCTCACACACTTAATAATAGGAAAACAGGAACACTTGAATCAGCATTGTACCCAAGCTGTACCAACACAAAATGCCCACTATAGCATTTACAGCTTGATTACATTTGAGCAGCTGTCTGTAAATGCATTTTTTTACATTGCATGCCGATTTTCTATTTCCAGAACAGCATGTAAATCATGCTGTGTATATTAATATTAATTGTTAAAAACTGAGAAATAAAAAAATACTAAATACTAATATTACTTACGGTCGTTGTTTTTTTCTTTACCGTTGCTGTAGTACATTATGTTTTAATGTTTACATGGCTGCTATGGGTTACAAAATCATGGGGACAGTTGTTCAACTCACTTTATTAAACCCTTTTTAAAAGTGAATTAGTATAAAGCATTTTTTCCCCCTTTGACAAGTAAAATAATACTGTTACTTGCCAAATATACTTAATATATATTTTGCTGTGTCTGGTATGCACAATATTTTACCTCAAAGTCCAAATTTACTACAATGCAGGGCATGGAAAAATCTGGATTGGGCATGGACATGTAAGGGTATCGTGCCTGGTGGGCATAAGAAAGTTTGGAGAAAATGTTCTTGACATTGCCTAGAATGTGTACCCCTTTGGCAACTGGTTAATTACGTTGTACTGCTTATTGAAACAAATACGGTATGCAAGTCAACATATCTACCATCCTGCTTTGCATTGGACTCTCCATACATTTGCATCAAACTAGGCTTTCTGGAATGGTGACTGGCAAGACTGGTGCAACATTCAATGTGGACCAATAATTTATTCAGGGATACCAAGATAATAAGGAAGCGAACTGCCTAGTGGGGTAAAGGGGGCAACAAGTGTCCCACCAGCAGTCTCTTGTCATTCCAGTAATCTGACAAACATCTTTACAGTGGGACAGGTAATGGATAACATCACTACACTGATGAAGGTGAAACGTTGGTCTAATTGTCTATGTGACTTAGGGGTCTACCTATACCCTCTCAAAAGCTTCTTGGGATTTGTTACTTTAGGAGTATTTTACAGGACTGGGTAATCGCCCTGCATTGCATCATCAACCGGGGTTACCATAAAAAATAAGTGGCTGTGTCTTATCCCAGCATAATATTGGTTGATCAAATAAACCGCTTAAGTTTTACCTTATACATCTTTGCAACAACAGAAAACATTTTTGGGTAGCACTACTTGATTGCTCATTAAAAATAATTAGTAAACATTTGAAGATGAGACTATTCTATTATGAGATACCAAGAGATTTAGTAAGGAAGAGGTCTGAGTAGTGGGGTAAAGTGGGAAACAAAGAAGAACCGCGGGGGGGGGGTCAAATGCTTTTCTGATTGCTCAGGTTTGCCAGAACACAGGAAAGGAACTCTGCAGGGGGTACCACTGGATGGAATGCAATGGGGTAAAAAGTTGACGTTTGTTCCATAAGCTTGAAACTACTGCAGCAGGAATAATAACACAGCATTATTATTATTGCCAGACGTTTGCCATTAAATATGCCAAATGAAAGGGTTGAATGGTTTGAAGGCTCTGTGCTATAAATTAGACTATATATAAAATACTAATACCGCCTACTATTACTATCAGAACTTCTCATTTAAAGTTTTTTTTTTTTTTTAATGAGCAACCCATTTATGTGCATTTTAAAGTTGGTATGATTTTCAGTTTCTCTGGTAATTACATCAGGAAGAGCACGTTGCAAGTCAATGTCGATATGAAATGTATTGAACCGTATTTCTTAATTAGTACTGTCCCCTTTGACTTGTAATTCTCGTTAAAGAGTTTGTCTGATATTCCTAATTTGCTCATTTGAGATTTCTATTATTATCTGTCACGGTTCTTTGAAATGAACCTAAACCATGCTCGACTTGACTCCTCAAAGGACCATTGTCAAATATTCTTTCATAAAAGTTTACCCTGGTACTGTATATTTGCATGATAATTTTGCAGTTTCCCATGCTTACAGTATATTATCCAATGGCCTTCCCTTACCCTCCCAGTGATTCTCCTCAATGCTGATCTGTGAATTTTAAAAAAACCTTTATTTTTCTTCTGTCCTCTCCGAGACATACATATAAAAACAAAAACTTGGTTGCTAAAACAAACAAAAAAATGTTTGTTGGGTTTCTGTTTATTTTACATTAAGTTATTTGTTACAGAAGTGATATTGAAAACTGAAAACTGGGATAAAGGATCACTGAATGTCCCTACTGCAAGCCTAACGATAATATTGATTGGGTTTTAGTGTCGTCACACAATCATTGAATTGTCCTATGAACAGTACAGCAAGCCTGTGCCAATTGCAAGTTTCATTACTAGGATTCTGAGACAGGCATCATGATCAGCACTGCATTCAAAGCAACAATTAACCACTTACAGTAAGTAGCTTCCTGTCATTTAATTACTTTTCTATATTTCCCCTGCTATTTCATGGTGCATGCAACCAACCCAAGTGGTTCTGGGATGTGTTTCTCCAATATGGAGTTATATTTTTTCTCTAAATTTGCCTTTACATTAGGGTTTGAACAGGCTTTCGTCATTCTTTTCAAATCATGCGACAATGTAAACTTTCAAATCTGATCATTAAGCGGTTAAATGTGAAATGGTAACTGGAACACTTACAAGGAAGTGACTTAAAACAGAACCAACAGTAATGCTCTCTCTTTATTACCACTCGCTGGTCATGTTCAGTAGTTCTTGCTGTCTCTGAACAGATAATTGACAATGCATCTTTAAAAGGGCCGTTTTGTATTTCCCAATTAATTCTAAATGAGTTTGTTTTGTTTTTTATATCGACATCTAATTATCCCTCTAAAAGCTGGTGCTGCAGGATTGTAAAGCAATGATCCAATACTGTCTGGGACGCTTAATTAGGCGCAAATACAATTACTTGTCCAATTAAACTGCAATAAACATTTTGCCAGCTAGTGAAGGCCTTCATGATAAATATGATTTAATCAAATGAAATGTGTTCTTGGAAAAAAATAAATCAATAATTCCAACGAGTCCAAAAAAGCTATTTAAGAACCACGGTAAATCTGATTCCTATCACATCAGTCATGCACCCCCAATCCTTGCGATGACAGTAGTAGACACAGACAGCACAGATACATGTCTGTGCCTCTAACTCAAAGAAACATTTATAAGGGATGCAAGGTATAAATACCTGCAAGGGTTTGCAATTTTTGAAAAAAAACCTGTTGTCCAAAGGACAAAATACTAGAAAAATCTACTTGCCCCCTCCCCGTCACACAAAACACACACAAAAAAGTAGAATAGAACTTGTAGGATTTTGGTTTTATTTAGCAGTGAACACAATCAATCAATTGGTGAGTAACTAAATTCTTCAAGATGCACAAAAAGTTCCCTGTGACCCCACCTCGCCTCAACAAATTTATAACATACTTTAAGGAAATGTTCCTTTCAATGCAGTTTGGAACACACCTGCTAGTAAATTCAAGTAGCATACTAAGAGTACAACTATAATAAGCAATACTTGGGAGTTAATCAAATCTAAAAACAGCTTCTGCCTGTTTTTTTTCCACTCTTTCTCTAGAAGCTGAATCCAACACCTGGTGTACAGGTGTTTTAGTTTGTTGCATCACAGATATGACATAATTGCCAACTATTACTGCTGCTTTATGGAATTCAGATTTTTATTGGAAGTTTTCTGTTTTGTAAGTGCTGAACCCCGGCTCTGTAAAGGACTTGTGTATAACCTGTCAAGTTTCTCTGCATTTTTTACTGTTTTTCTACCAAAATGCATGCAATATTTACAGTAGGCTACAGTACAACACTTTACAGCTATTTTTCCTCATCTAACATCTTGTCCCATGATGGCTAACTGGAACACTGCTGCAGCAGAGTGATCCTGTTTTCATACCCTGAAGGCATTTATTTATTTATTTGGGGGGGGGGGTTGGGCAACATTCTTTCCCTGCACTACTCTGACTGAAAAATAAATAGATACATTAATACATAAACATATTGCCATGAGATTTGCAGTCTATTTTATTTAAAGAAAATGTATAGATAATCATATATAAGCATTTCATTTCATCATAAACATATTTGTCAATCTTCATGTTTTAATAGTTTCACAAATTGATGGATTGTGCATGTCCAATAAACAACCAATATCGCTTTTTTGTTCAAATCCAATAAAAAATAAGTATTTTTTAATATTACCATTTAAATAAAAAAAAATATGTAAAAATGGTAAATAGCAAACTAGGTTAGCAACACTAAAATCTAAAAAAACGAAATCATTACATTTTTTGCCAGGGAAAGTTTGCCAATCCAAAGTGTTAGGGGTGGGGTGTAAACACTAAAGTTTGTGCTTTGGTGCTAGACTTCCGCAATTCAGTTTTCAGAAACTTCCGTGGCTTTCTAGAAATATACCCAGAGCGTCTAACAACAGAACAAACATTGGGAAAAAAATTAATGAATAAAAACTACTTGTCCAATGGACAAAGTATAACAGCAAATCTTGCTGTCCTGTGCGTCGGGCAATACAAATTAGTTCATTGACTAATTTACTCTCCAATGTAGACATCACTGTGTGTAAAATGTATTTTGGGTGAGTAGAATGCAACATTATCTTGAAGTCATTAGTACTTTCATTAAAAACTGTTCATACTTTAATGCTAATGTATGAAGTATGCATTAACTACATTTGAACTGTAATGTTACTTGAACTACTGTACAAAATCTTGGTCATACAATAAAAACTTTTTTTTCCCCCATCTGAAAAGAAATCCAACAATGTATTTTTCGGAGACATTTAGTCCTGCCTTAATAATAATAATAATAATAATAATAATAATAATAATAATAATAATAATAATAATATAGTCCAGGAAGTTGCTAATCCCAATGTAGTTAGCTACTGCCTTCACAGACCCTCCTCCCACTACTAGGCTGTCAGTTTTTATAGTTGTTTTCTGCAAATCATCCTGACTCTCTCCAAATACAGAATATTGTATTTATTATATAGATTTACCTTCAAAGAATTCCATTGACAGGTAAATTGGTAGGTTAGGTTGAGGGGCACTAAGACAACGCAGAGTAATCCTAAGAAGCAAGAATCCAGTCGCTTATTCACCAGTCACAAACACGTATTGCAAGTGAGTGGATTTAACCGTACGTGTTTTCTTGGACTTATTGGTCACGTGTTTCTGGCAATTCCCAGGCAAGCTACAATTACCTGCCCCGGCATTCCAATGATCCATTCTCTAGCTACCGCATGCAGAATACAGACGCCAGGAACCAGCGAAGTACAAGAAGCTTGATAACATGCAAACTCAAGCTGTGCAGCAAAATTGCTATGCGTATTCTTTATGCATTAAATTCAAATATCATACGCAATTTATATTTTTTCAATGCTTAAAGCATCCAGTACGCAGCTTATCTGGAGCACTGGTGTGACAGAGAGCGAATGAGTCTTGGTGTTAGATCTCCCTCTCGACCTGTGAGGGCACGGTACACGAGGAACAGAGTACCCTTAATGAAATGGCACGACAATTTATTCCGTAGGGTAGATGGAAGTCGGTCATTTCGGAAGGGGGCGGAGCCACGGCACCCGAGCTCAGTGACCCGGACGGTAAGCGGCGTGGCATCCGAGGACTGGAGGAGCGGATGCGCTTGTTAACCTCGGGGTCATGGGCGAGGGTATAAATAGGGGGCATGACTTGAGTGATCTGTTCCTTTGCATATGGTTAAATTACATAACCACTTACATTAGCACTTGAATCACGCACTGTCTTTGTGTTTGTGTTTTGTGTGGGTGACTGAACGGGACTTTCGGGGTTACGGGTCAAACCCGTGGATTACAAATAGAAGTGATACACGCCGCTGTATCACTTCCAGCACTATTATTATTTGCAGGTTTGCCTTAAGGCTCTGGACATTTATTAAATTAAATAAACACCCTTGCACCTGTACCAACGTTGTCTGTGTGATTATTCTGCACTGCACTCACCTGCACGTCTTTACCTCTTTGCCACAACTGGTCATACTGTTAATTTTGAAGAAAGAAAAATCCCAACTTCTTTCCTTCCAAGACAAACAGTGCAATTACAGAATTGTACAGCAGGACTTTAAATGGTAGTTTACATAAATATGTAGACTACAGTGTAGAGCTGTGGATCCAAACTGAGTGCCATGACACCCAACATGGTGGAATGCAGAGGCAACTTCAACGAGGAAAAACTACTGACAACTATGCACCAGTAAAGGATCAACTGTCACAGCTCCGAGTGGCTACGTTACAAACAGCCTTTACTGATGGGATATTCAAATACTGTGATATCATTACAAATAATACACCCAGTCTAACAGGTCTGTTCTTGTTTAACTGCGCTGTGTAGTCAAATGAGATACTGTAAGGAAAGCTGTTACAGTTAAACGTATGCTGGGTGAAGTGTTCAGTTTCATTTGAGGTTTATCAGATTTCCCTTGATTAATTCCCGAGAATCCCATAGTGGACTGATTCAAATGACTGTGTTTTAACTTTGCATGTGTGGCATTCTTTGCATTATCTCATTTGAAGGTGGCAGTCGCTGAGAGCTACCAACACCACATCCATACAAAATAATATGAAAACAATGAATTATTACAATTCCTGATCAGTATAACCTCAATAAATACTATGCCTTTTAATGAAAGCTATCAGGGAGGCATCCTCAGTATACTTTGTAGGTAACTTTTGTTACAGATTCTTCTGTCCAGTAAATAATATAATTGCTTAATGTGAAATTAATTACAAATGAATAAAAATAAAAAACACCCCCTTTAAAAATCTGTTGGTTTTCTGTTGCTAACTTGACTCAAGTATTTTAAGTTTAATGTATTGGTTGTATAACAGACTAAGGACTGTTTAAGACAGCAGGGTGTAAGTGTATTCCTATTGTGGGTTCAGAAACCCCACAACCCTCCACAAGGTATAATTTATAAACAATTGAATTTAACATACACAGTACATTTTGTATATACAGACGTGCTCAAATTTGTTGGTACCCTTACAGCTCATTGAAATAATGCTTCATTCCTCCAGAAAAGTGATGAAATTAAAAGCTATTTTATCATGTATACTTGCATGCCTTTGGTATGTCATAGAATAAAGCAAAGAAGCTGTGAAAAGAGATGAATTATTGCTTATTCTACAAAGATATTCTAAAATGGCCTGGACACATTTGTTGGTACCCCTTAGAAAAGATCATAAATAATTGGATTATAGTGATATTTCAAACTAATTAGTTTCTTTAATTAGTATCACACATGTCTCCAATCTTGTAATCAGTCATTCAGCCTATTTAAATGGAGAAAAGTAGTCACTGTGCTGTTTGGTATCATTGTGTGCACCACACTGAACATGGACCAGAGAAAGCAAAGGAGAGAGTTGTCTGAGGAGATCAGAAAGAAAATAATAGACAAGCATGGTAAAGGTAAAGGCTACAAGACCATCTCCAACCAGCTTGATGTTCCTGTGACAACAGTTGCAAATATTATTAAGAAGTTTAAGGTCCATGGAACTGTAGCCAACCTCCCTGGGCGCGGCCGCAAGAGGAAAATCGACCCCAGATTGAACAGAAGGATAGTGCGAATGGTAGAAAAAGAACCAAGGATAACTGCCAAAGAAATACAAGCTGAACTCCAAGGTGAAGGTACGTCAGTTTCTGATCGCACCATCCGTCGCTTTTTGAGCGAAAGTGGGCTCCATGGAAGAAGACCCAGGAGGACTCCACTTTTGAAAGAAAAACATAAAAAAGCCAGACTGGAATTTGCTAAAATGCATATTGACAAGCCACAATCCTTCTGGGAGAATGTCCTTTGGACAGATGAGTCAAAACTGGAGCTTTTTGGCAAGTCACATCAGCTCTATGTTCACAAATGAAAAAATGAAGCTTTCAAAGAAAAGAACACCATACCTACAGTGAAACATGGAGGAGGCTCGGTTATGTTTTGGGGCTGCTTTGCTGCGCCTGGCACAGGGTGCCTTGAATCTGTGCAGGGCACAATGAAATCTCAAGACTATCAAGGCATTCTGGAGCGAAACGTACTGCCCAGTGTCAGAAAGCTCTGTCTCAGTCGCAGGTCATGGGTCCTCCAACAGGATAATGACCCAAAACACACAGCTAAAAGCACCCAAGAATGGATAAGAACAAAACATTGGACTATTCTGAAGTGGCCTTCTATGAGTCCTGATCTGAATCCTATCGAACATCTATGGAACGAGCTGAAACTTGCAGTCTGGAGAAGGCACCCATCAAACCTGAGACAGCTGGAGCAGTTTGCTCATGAAGAGTGGGCCAAACTACCTGTTAACAGGTGCAGAAGTCTCATTGAGAGCAACAGAAAACGTCTGATTGCAGTGATTGCCTCTAAAGGTTGTGCAACAAAATATTAGGTTAGCGGTCCCATCATTTTTGTCCATGCCATTTTCATTTGTACTGTAACACTTGAAATGTATTTGCTTACGATTGTAAGTCGCCCTGGATAAGGGCGTCTGCTAAGAAATAAATAAATAATAATAATTTGTTTTATTATTTACAATATTATGTTGAATAAAAAATCAAAAGCAAAGTCTGATTTCTATTAAATATGGAATAAACAATGGTGGATGCCAATTAACTTGAAACTGACAAAAGTATTTCAGAGAAAATTGTGCATTCTTCGTTTTTTGTGGAGGGGTACCAACAAATTTGAGCACATCTGTATTATTAGATTAATTCTAACAGTATGGCATGCATTACAGAGCAAGCTATAAACTACAATAAAATATTTACATACAAGTATGTAGTAGGTCCTCTTTTGTCGGGGACACATGTCACCAAATTTCCATTGGGGTTTCAAACTTTCCAGGAGGGTATTTGACCCCACAACCCCAACTATAAATCACCCCTGGCTTAAGAGGCTAACAGGCTGGTTGTACAGTGCACATTGTAAGCTCAGGACATAGATTTTGTCACAGGGCTTGAGAAATCTTCATCCGTATCATCTGTATTGCACTCTACTGAAATCACGACCACAATCCCCAATAAGGTTGTTAGATTCTGTTTAATTTCCTAAATGTTTACAAATGTAAGACTAAACATGTTAAAACTTAAATATACATATAACTCTTAATAGCAAACACTCCATTTGAGTTTAAAATCAATGACTACAATATGATTGTGTACGTACAACACAAACACATAAATGGAACAGAATATGAATGTGAATATATAATATCCTGATACTGTATAGTTACCACTGTATAAAAAAATGAGGCCAACATCTGTATTTCACGTGCATATTTCTGATACTGTTTAAATGTTTGGACAAAATTCGAAATATCTCAAGTTTGGAAAACATTTATGCGTTTAAAGCCTAAACAACTGCGACTACCTCTAAAAAACTGTTATATTCATGGGGGAGATGGTCAGTTAAGGCTTGTGTAAATGAAACCGTTGCTGTATTAGCTTTGCCTTACCGTGGATGCCATCGGGCAAGCTTTGTTCTTTATCCAGTAAAAGACATTTCTGTGCAGATACGTCTCGCTCAAGACCTAAAGAAAACAATAATATGAGGAGATAGTTCCTTTGCTTATTGTTAACATTATCGTGGCCAACATGCGGACTGTGAAAAAGATTTTTGGTGGTTCATGGGGCAAATCTGAGCAAGCAATATAACGAACATTTGCAATATAATGTTAAAACATGTTTAACCCTAAAGTCTAAACGTTTAGCAAATTAAACCAAAACTAACACCCCTAGTATTTATCACAGAGAATTTCTGAGAGGAATAGTTTTAGAAACTCTGTAATTTCTGCCCACCCCCTCTGAAACTACGGCAACTGATAGGCAGTAAAATGAAAATCTCTATACAAAGCAGACTGGCATTGTAGCATGCAGTCTACCCATATTGTTTATTTCATATAAGACTAGAACGGCAAGACCAATATATGATTGTTTTATGGTGATGGGCCTTCCCTAATACAGTGAAATATTTCATGTATGGACGCATATTAAATATATTCACAGAAAAAATGTCATGAAAATATTACATCCTCATAGGCGGTCATCATGCATTTGCGTCTTTCATATGTCCCCCATACAAAGATGAGAAAAGTTGTGTTTGTATCCGCCCCCATATGAGATCGCTATGCATGAAAAGGTAAAGTGATTGACTCAAAAAGCGCTAGGTATTGGGTGAACTGCAAAGAACATGCCATTTTTTTTAATGTATTTTTTTTTGTCTTTTTCGTTCTTGTAATGCGTCTTTACCTTGAAATGCCAGCAATGACCTGCACTGCTGGTGCATGGCTGGTTCGAGAGACTCAGTGCTTATTGAGAAGTTGGTTAAGCTGGTACCAGAAAAAAATGGGATATACTTTACAGTACAGTTCTAAACTAAAGTAAGCTGTTTGTGGTCAACACTGGAATTGTCAACAGGGAATTCAGACTCATGTTGTGTGTTTATGGTATATTATTTTACAAAACATATTAGACCCACCTGCTAATTTGCCAAGGAACTGAGATGCACCATCACTTTCTGTCCCGGGGAAAAATATATATATTATTATTGGGAAAATCACATAACAGAGGGCAGGTTACTGTTAAACAACATCAAAATGAAAACACTAGCATTTTTGACAGTGATAATTTAATTAACATTTTTTTAAGGACATCTAAAGCAAATGTACAATGTATTAGACCAACAATTTTCTATGGACTAATACGGCTACCATTTCATTTATCACCTTAGACAGGTTTAAAACTTTAGCTTTTTAGCTAATTTAAGGGCCGGATAAAATTATTCTGTTGTTAACTTTTTACTACAAGTACATCCAATGTGACCACTGCCAGGTGAACGATGTCAACAATTAGTAGCGCATGCTAGTAGTACCACCGAAAAAACGAACTCACCGCTAAGTCGATTACAAAAGAGTCATTTGTAAACACACTAATCACACAAATAAAAATAAATCTCAGTTTTTTACCGTCCTGTCCATTCTTCCGGCATTTCATCATCAAAATAGTACTGTTCCCACTGAACTCTGGGAGCTATAGTTCATCCCAATCCACTTCGATGGTACGAAAAACTTGGGTTGCGAAACCCTTAAAAAAACTACAAGTACCAGGCTGCCTCATGATGTGCTGGATAAGCTTGTAGTTTTATACGTTGACTAGTTTCCTAGGCGCTTAGGTTTTCAAACTACAAATCCCAGCACCGCGCGAGGATGGATGCGGAACTGGTAGCTCTAGCTCCGGTTTGAGAGACGGCTGTTGTCTGTTTCCTGCAGGAGAGAGGAGGTAAGCTGAAAGCTGATTGACTCCAGGAAGATACACCAGCATTGTAACCTTATCAACTTTACAGTACAATGAAACTGCCTGCCGTCCTACCCTCTATTGATTTAAACTACATCACCATATTGCTGGTAAGTACCTCTGTTTCTGTTGCAGAATCGATGTTTTAAAAAGAAAATTCCAACGTACCGGTCAGTGGTCCATGTCCTGGCTTTGCTTGTGCAGTCTACACACTGCGTTGTGACTGACTGAGTGTGTGAGTAGACGAGTGAGAGCACAACTCAGTGTGGCCTAGTAAGTACTGGTGACTAAATCAAAAATAAAACCGAAAAGGGGGAGGGTTATTATCGCCTGCAGCTCAATGTTTAAAAAGTCAAGAGGCCAGTGCAAAGATGACTGTCCACTATAGACTAGACAGTAATGTTTGAGAACAGTATGTGTATTTCTAGACTTAAGTCAATCAATAATTGTTTATTTGTTTTTTTTAACAACCACACAGTTTTTGACACACACATGTATGTGTACATATGTGTGTGTGTTTATATATATATATATATATATATATATATATATATATATATATATACAGTACTGTGCAAAAGTTTTAGGCAGGTGTGAAAAAATGCTGTAAAGTAAGAATGCTTTCAAAAATAGACATGTTAATAGATTATATTTATCAATTAACTAAATGCAAAGTGAGTGAACAGAAGAGAAATCTAAATCAAATCCATATTTGGTGTGACCACCCTTTGCCTTCAAAACAGCATCAATTCTTCTAGGTACACTTGCACAAAGTCAGGGACTTTTGTAGGCATATAGTCAGGTGTATGATTAAACAATTATACCAAACAGGTGCTAATGATCATCAATTCAATATGTAGGTTGAAACACAATCATTAACTGAAACAGAAACAGCTGTGTAGGAGGAATAAAACTGGGTGAGGAACAGCCAAACTCAGCTAACAAGGTGAGGTTGCTGAAGACAGTTTACTGTCAAAAGTCATACACCATGGCAAGACTGAGCACAGCAACAAGAGACAAGGTAGTTATACTGCATCAGAAAGGTCTCTCCCAGGCAGAAATTTCAAGGCAGACAGGGGTTTCCAGATGGGCTGTCCAAGCTCTTTTTAAAAAGTACAAAGGAACGGGCAACGTTGAGGACCGTAGACGCAGTGGTCGGCCAAGGAAACTTACTGCAGCAGATGAAAGACACATCATGCTTACTTCCCTTCGCAATCGGAAGATGCCCAGCAGTGCCATCAGCTCAGAATTGGCAGAAAACAGTGGGACCCTGGTACACCCATCTACTGTCCGGAGAAGTCTGGTCAGAAGTGGCCTTCATGGAAGACTTGCGGCCAAAAAGCCATACCTCCGACGTGGAAAGAAGGCCAAGCGACTCAACTATGCACGAAAACACAGGAACTGGGGTGCAGAAAAATGGCAGCAGGTGCTCTGGACTGATGAGTCAAAATTTGAAATATTTGGCTGTAGCAGAAGGCAGTTTGTTCGCCGAAGGGCTGGAGAGCGGTACACGAATGAGTGTCTGCAGGCAACAGTGAAGCATGGTGGAGGTTCCTTGGAAGTTTGGGGCTGCATTTCTGCAAATGGAGTTGGGGATTTGGTCAGAATTAATGGTCTCCTCAATGCTGAGAAGTACAGGCAGATACTTATCCATCATGCAATACCATCAGGGAGGCATCTGATTGGCCCCAAATTTATTCTGCAGCATGACAACGACCCCAAACATACAGCGAAAGTCATTAAGAACTATCTTCAGCGTAAAGAAGAACAAGGAGTCCTGGAAGTGATGGTATGGCCCCCACAGAGCCCTGATCTCAACATCACCGAGTCTGTCTGGGATTACATGAAGAGAGAGAAGCATCTGAGGCTGCCTAAATCCACAGAAGAACTGTGGTTAGTTCTCCAAGATGTTTGGGCCAACCTACCTGCCGAGTTCCTTCAAAAACTGTGTGCAAGTGTACCTAGAAGAATTGATGCTGTTTTGAAGGCAAAGGGTGGTCACACCAAATATTGATTTGATGTAGATTTTTCTTCTGTTCACTCACTTTGCATTTTGTTAATTGATAAATATAATCTATTAACATGTCTATTTTTGAAAGCATTCTTACTTTACAGCATTTTTTCACACCTGCCTAAAACTTTTGCACAGTACTGTATATATATCTATATATTAATTACAGTATATCCTTTTTTTTTTTTTTTTTACTTGCTTTTCTCAGCAGCTGTACCCACTTTGTTAATTACTGCCCGGGTTGGATTGCCTTAAATCAATGTAAATAAATTAGAAGCACTTGAGTATTCTACAAGTGCTAGAAACGCAGGTTTTGAAAGATAATGGATCATCAGCAATACAAAACAAACAAACTCATAGTACTGCAACCAAGATTCCTGAAAATACATTAAGACCAGTTACCAACAGGATCCTTTCACTTAGCACCCCATTGTCCAGTCCGGTTTATATCAATGTCCTGAGAAGTTACTTTCTTTTCGACAGCTCAGTATTGCACATTATAAATACTGAACATACTCTGCAGAGAGGGTCCCTAAAGGTACTCCTGGCACTTTCTATACAGTTGCTATACCAGCTTTTCCTCAATTTATGTCTGCGCATTAACTACAAACACCTATTGTGCTGATCATCACAGGTTTTGAATTGTGCAGCATATGTAGAACCACAAGGTTAAGTTTTTATGCAAATCAAACACAGAACATATCACCCATTCCTAACCAGAAATGGCTTTGTCATTGCATGGGTGATACAGTAAGTTGGTATTCAATATGCACATCAAGTTGTTGACAGATTAATACGTTTGAGCTACTTTCTAGTAGTTATGTGTTTCAAAGTCATTTGCAATAAACAAAATGCTAGGTGAAAAGAGCTGCTTTGTTAGGAATAATTGGAAAACCAAATACAGTACGTGTTCATACTGTATCAGCTTGCTTCCTGTTCACTATTTATAGTGTGTGTGGCACTATCTGTCTTCCTGAACAGAATGGCTGGCTTTTGGTTATGTGTAGTAAAAACTTGCTATGGGTAGATGTGCTTTATTTATTTTTAACTGTCATTTTTATACTGGGGGTTTAACTTTGCTGTTATTTTTGACACAAAGTGCAGGTGTCGGCTGGGCAGCTTATTTTTCGTGGCTTGGAGAAAAAAACAGCCATGGCCTATGGAAGTGAGTAAACCTCCAGGCTGTGTTTCAAACAAACACTCAGTCTTTGATGTTTAACAAGTCTGATTTGCCTTGCATTGACACTTCAACACACAAATCTTAATTCATGCAAGCGAACTGAAAATTGATCATTGGAGGAAGTGTCAAAATAAGTGAAAATACTCTCCCATATGGATTATTAACAGCATTATACTACTTAATTGGTACGCTATTCACATTGTATAATCGTTAGTTACACAAAGCATTTCCTTTAGAGTTACAAATCAATCAACCTATTATTCATTTGTTAAAGGTTGTAAACATACCATGGTCAGTGTTGTACAGGCAGGGGCTGTATCTGGGGTCCTTTACCCATTCCAGGGCTCTACGTTTAGATTTTTAACTACTGGCCCCTTAGGCCACTGAGCTAGTGTTTTTACTGGCCCGGATGCAATTTTATCTGGCCCAATATATTTATATATTTTTTCATGATGGTTTTTATTTTCAGTATGTTTCTAACTGTGTATGGTAACCGAAGAGAGCCCACGTCTCAAAAGAAAGCTAAACGAAGCCTTCAATATATGTTACTTCAGCCATTTAACATGCACACATTTGTATGCTTGTCAGAAAATGAAAATACTGTATTGAAGATTTGAAAATCTATGTGTGCAAATGATACTCATTTTTTCACAAGCAAACCTGCAACCGAGCTGTTAGCATATGGTCACAGCAACGCTAAAACTGAATTATAATAATCCTAACTAGTGTCAGTGTAGTCAAATACATGATTACATGAAAATAAATTTTAAAAAAAACCAAAAAAAAAAACTATTTGAACAGCATATTACATATGAGTACACAAAAAAAACTTATACATTAGCTACTAGTAGAAGCAAACGCGTCTTTTTTTTTTTAATGCTGACGCTTAACACGTGTTATGTCAGTCTTAAACCCGTTGTTTGCAAATTAAACGTAAGGACCCTAATTAATTATGCAATGCTTGTAATAGCAACATTCTACAGTAATTGTATTCTGTTTGAAAATGTTGCCAATTGTATTGCATTGTTTTTAGCTAATGTTAACAGATCCCTGCTTGAGTTCCTCTGTAATGACTGTACACAGCAGCTTCTGCAGCTGTTGCTAGCCAGTCGTGAAACAACTTCTGGGAGCATGGCACCGGCGAACTTTAAATGTGTGAACTGAAATAAAATAATGTATACAGCAAGTGCTAAAAGTTGGATAACATTGAAATTAGAAAGGTAATTTAATGTTATGATGAATATAAAGACATGTTAAGCAGAACAACGCAGCGATTAATAAGAAAAGGCAAGATACTTGGAGTTGGAAAGGAGTTATTTTTTAACTCTGGACTGCAGTTCAATGTAAAACGTCCAGGTATCCTTGCTTTGAATTATTTACAGGTTATTGAATAAACAAAGTAACCTGACTTAGATTCATCTGCTGTCAGTACTTGATGGCTAGTTGTAATTCGTAATGTTAAACTACTGTAATGTTGGAATGCATTTTCTATTATTTTGGCCAGGTTACAATATTTACGCTATTAAGATTATTTTATTAATATTATTTGTTAGAATTAAACATATTTAGAATATTTAGGTTGTTATATGATAGGTGTTATTTTATTCTGAATGCACTACAGCAAAAATTATTATTTGGTGGTTTGCGCGATATTATGCTACTGTTGCTTTAATTGGAAGAGATACGCGCTGTGACGTTACTGCTCATTGAGGTCTGTATTTTAATTCAGTAAACAAAAGGAAAAACTTGTGCCTAAGGAAAAAGGATATTGAACGAAGAAATCTCGTCTTGGACATTGTTTGTACACTTTGTGAACCCGGCTAAACTTTACTGGCTTACACTGTTATGCTGTCTGCTGTACACACACATTTGCCTTTTATTCTTGGGAACGTAAGGGACCAGAGTTCGGGTAATCGAATACACAAAAATGTTGCACCCTGTGTATTCAAGTAGCAAACTATTCGAAATTCCCATCCCTAATCCTAATGATAAACACTATTAAAACAATATTCATAATACAAAATAATAACTCAGCATTGTCGCTTGTGTAGCCTCTCCCAAGTCAGCGCCAATCTTGCTGAGTGATACCAACGAGTCCTGGAAAGATTGTGACTGGCATTTTTGACCTGAATGCATCGGATCCCAAATCAAAAAGTTAGACAATTCGATCACATATCTGGGTATCCATCGGGACATCTTACTGTGAGACTGGGTGTGATGTAAACAAAATGTTGAATTCACGACAAATAAAGCTGCTGTTCTATCTGCAAGTCTGGGAAACTGATGCCAAACAAGGCAGAACATTACATTTTTTTCACTGTCATAATGAAGCCAGATGAAGTGTCCACTCTAAATGTTCGTCTTCATTTTTTTTTCCATAATTACTTTCTTTATGATTTATTGATTTCAGCGCTTTCCTTTTGGCTTATTGGTTGCTTAGTTGTAGAAAACCCGATTTGTAAAAGGTTTGCCATGTCACGGGAACGAGTACCACCGACACAGCACTTTGGTACGTAGTCTCAGATTCTGACTGTACAACAAATATCACGTGCGGCGGGAAAGTTAGGATTAGTGCGTAGTTATGTTTTTAAAAAATGGTTTGTAAATTACAAATATATTTGTTTTAAAATTGAACTGTGTTGGTGAGAGAAAAAATCGTTATGAAACTTACTCGAGTGACTGTAAATGATAATCCGCTTCTTGCATTGTGTGTCATTTCGCACCCAATCATATTTCAATGCGATAATTGGCCACTTCTTGCATTGGCCGTAATTTCACAGCCAATCGTGTTTCAGTACAACCACAGGGTTATTCACATGACGTAAACACCGAATAAGTCACGTTACGTAGTGGGTGGGGAGGCGAGGCGGCGCTGGAGCCTTGCAGAGCCTGTTCCGCAAAAACAAACCTGAAAACTAACTTCACACGCGCAGTTATGAATTTTTTTTTTCAATTTTGTTGGCCTAATGCACCTAATGCAATTAAACAAATATTTATTTGCAATCGAGTATACTGTCCTCTCATGTTAAATTGAAGTTGCAGCGAACTGGTGCAGCTGTAACGGCTATTAATATATAATTATTATTTATTTCTTAGCAGACAATGAATTAACCAAGGTTCCCTATTTACACAATTGGCTAAAACAAACCAATACAGGTGAATTAAATATAAATCACTACAGAAATGTGCACGTTTAATTTTGTCCCCACCAGTGGTACTTCTGTCAGCGCATGTTTGGTATTTTAAGTGATGCTTCTCCAGGAGCTGTAATTACCACTGTTCAAATCCAATGAATCACTGAGCCTGGAAAAGAAAACGTATTGTTAGAAGCGGTGGAAATGTAGGTATTTCATTTTCAGGTCTCTGTCCTTATATTTCTGCATGCAACACAATTTACCACTCACCTATGCTTAAGTTCTCTTTTCCTTCGTAGCCACTCTGTCAAGGCTTTTGATGCTTTGGCCATCTTCATGTCTCTCCTGTTGCAGTTGTTGGCTCCGCTGATGTCCGCACATCCCCCATGTCTACACTAAATTGATCTGGACGGCGTGGGAAACAGAATGATCGTGCTGGTCCATTCGGGTGCAGGAAGTTAATTTCAGCCTTCTGATCAGCAGACACCACCAGCTCGAGCCACCAGTGACTGTCATACTGAACAGTAACGTATCCTTCCACATGGTCAAATGGTAGGACATCCTCTTTGACTGTGATTTGTTGACTGGGAGAACTGTCGTAGAAGAACTTTTGCTTTGGAAACTGGTTGAAAGAAATGGAGATGCCGTTTGCCATGCACAGTTCTTACCTTGAGGAATTGTTGCTCCAGAAAATCTTGCTCAGCTTGCCATTGTGCTATCGTGAAGTATTCTACTTCAAGAGTAAGAATGTTGTATTTTGCAAACCTGTACAATTTGTGTGGAGTCTGGATCTAGCCATGGTATGGATGCTGCAAACTGGCTTTTGTTGCCATTTCTTTAATGGTTCCTCCTACACCATCACAGGGTCCTTTGCCATGAGACGTTGCAAAGAAGCTCCACTCTGCTTCCACACCCAAATCTTTCAAGTGCTGGCAAATGTTGAGGACATTTTTACAGTTCTTTTATTGCCCTGCACACCCAAGAAGTAATAGATTTTTCTCAGACACCTCCCAAATTTGTTCTCCAAGAACGTCAAAGGATGCTTTTGAATGAGAAACAGCGACCGTGTCATGAGTCATGCATTCTGATATTGCAACATATGAGATGTGCTGAGAATTCCCATCTTTGTTTCGCCAATAGCAAACAAAAGAATGTATGGTTGCCTGAGAGTTGTTCCGATGGTGTGATTGTGCTTCGTCTTGCATGACGAAAGTGAAGTTTTCTGCAAAATCACCAACAACTAGGAATTCATTTTCTTGAAGGAGTTCATCCCTCAGCTGTTGATAATATGCAGTCTGCATCTTTGCAATGAAATCATGTCGACAAAGACGTTGGAGATGGCTTGTGAAAGTCTCTGACAGGTTCATTGATTGTCTGAAGGGTGGATCTGTCAGTTGTAGTCCACTTTCAATACTCCACTGGTTTCTCCAGGCTATCTTGAAAGAGCATTTGTAGATGACTCTTGAAATCTTCAAGTGATGTACAATTTTCACACTTTCCTAAGTGGCAATCGACGTTAGGTGGGGACACATGAGATAAGATAAGCAATGCCGATAGTGATTCAAAGGCACTTCTGTATTGGCACTCAGTTGTGGAAGCTTAGAACAAATGAACATCAGCTTTACTTTCTGGTGTGTTGTGCAGACAGACACAGCATGTGTACCACTACTGCCTGCCAATAAACACTCCTTTGGTTTCAGCTCTGCAAAGTTGGAGAAGCCAGTCTTTATGTCAGGATGCTGTAATCTGAAGAAACGACAGGCCTCTGAAAGACAAGACGTTTTTATTGGTGCTCCCTCCTTCCCGACTCTTTATTGTAAACAGAAACAAAATCTTTCTTTACGGCCATGGGTCGACTAAAATCTTCCCTCTTGTAGAACAATTTTACCATTTGAGCAATCTTCTCTGTTATCATTCTCTCCCCCTCACCCCCATTTTTGGATTCGGATCCGATAGGCATCCCTTCTCTTCCTGTAATGCCTCCATATAAACTAAGACATTGAGACAGCTGTCCAAAATATGAACTTGCTGACTTCAACTGATATTTGAATTAAATTTTTCCTTCAGCTGGGCCATTATCTCTTGATATGCCTGAGCCTGCTCCTTGATTGTTTCACAGTCTTCCACTTCTGTTTGTGGGAAAACCTTTCTTCGCTTTCTCTTTATTGCTTCTCTGACCTTCTTTACCTTCTGAGCTGCATATACCTTTTGTGACAATTTACTTGAAATCTCATGTTCCTTTTCAGCTTCGAAAATTTCGTTGCTTTCAGGTTACTTGCCTTGGACACCATGAGGGCTGGATTTTCTGGAAGTAGACTCCTTGGGGTTACTTTGTGTTGAAGGGGATGTTTGGTTTTGGTCAGGAGGACGATGGGCAAGCAACTTCAAACAAGGGTAACATAACTTCTGGCCATACACAAAGTTCAGCTTCTGGTGGTCCTTGATCTGCTACTTTGTTAAGGTGCGACCTTTTGTGCTGCACACTCCACGATGCTTTGCAAATGGGTCACAGCATGCATTGATGTCTTTAATGCCAAGAAAGTCATTTATGCAACAAATTGTCTTCAAGATCAAATAGACTGCAATACTGCAGTCTATTTTGGAAGAGTACCAGGTTTAAGGACACACCTTAGTTGAGTTTTCTTATTTTTCACTTTATAAAGGGCACATTTCAGTGTTGCTCTATATTTAATTCACCTGTGCTACACTTTAGTCACATGTGTTAATAGGCCACATTGGTTAATTAACATGACTCTGTTACAGCTGCACCAGTTCACTGCAGCTTCACTGCAGTATACTTGATTTACAACTAAATATTTTTGTTTAATTGTATTAGGTGTGTAATCGCTTCACTTAGAAGATTCACCTGACACACCTGACATCTTAAAGCACGTATGGAGTTTGCGAAAAAGCATGTAGATGATACTGTAGACATGTGGAAAAAGGTTTGTGGTCAGTCGAGACAAAAATTGAACTTTTTGGTCTAAATTCCAAGCGCTACGTCTGGCGCAAGCCCAACACTGCACATCACCCAGTCAACACCATCCCAACTGTCAAGCATGGTGGTGGCAGCATCATGTTATGGGGATGCTTCTCTTCAGCAGGGACTGGGAAGCTTGTCAAGATAGAGGGGAAAATGGATGGTGCAAAGTATAGGCGAATGCTTGAGGAAAACCTGTTTGAGTCAGCCAAGACTCTGAAACTGGGGAGGAAATTCACATTTCAGCAGGACAATGACCCGAAGCACAAAGCCAAAGCCACACTGGAGTGGTTGAACAAGAAGAGAATTAATATTCATGAGTGGCCCAGTCCAAGTTCTGACTTGATTCCAGTCGAAAATTGATGGTGAGACTTGAAGATTGCAGTCCATCGACGATACCCAACAAACTTATCAGAACTGGAGCAATTTTCCCATGAAGAATGGGCAAAGATTTCACCATCCTACTGTGCAAAAAGACTCATAGCAGTAATTGCTGCAAAAGGTGCTTCTACCAAGTACCGACTTAAGGGGCTGAATACTTATGCAACCAGTAAATTTCATTTTGTACATTTTCTTTGCAAGTTTTGCTCATATTTAACCTCCTCCTCATTTAACAGTGTTCAGTTTAACCAATACAGCTTTGAATGAAAAAAGTTTGTTTGAAAAACTGTGCATACATTATTTGTAATTCAACAAAATGTGAAAACTTTGCAGGGTGGTGAATACTTCTGCAAACCACTGTATGTAGGGTTCTAACACCCTACTGCACAGGAAGTTAATTTATAGTTTTGGTAGCAAGAAAAATTGGTTTCACTCAAGTCAAAGTGCAAGTATGCAAAATTAAATCGTTGCACTAAAATAACAACATCCTTTCTGTTTATTCTGACTGTAGTGCCACATCTATATATACTGAATGTACACATAATAAAACAATTCAAAAGCTAGTTGCATGCATAGTTATGAAGATCCATTTTTACTTATTCAAAAAGTTTTTAAAACCTTTTTTTCTTACATGTCAACGTATTTGTACCGTTAAGAGTGTGTTCAGAAACATAAGTAGAATGCCATTCAAACAATTAGGACTGTTGTGTGACCCTATTTCTCCAACAACGAAAGGAAACACTTTTTTTGTCCATCTTATGATTAAGATAAGTTTATATTTTTCAGTTAATCCATAAGTGCAACGAGAGTTGGGGGTAACGTGTTACTGTAATATTACTTTTGTCAATAAATGTTAACCTATATGTGGGGTTCAGGGGGCGGAGCTAGGCACCAACAACCTATCATCTGCTGTCATCAATTAAATCTACCTTATTTAAACATTAGTCACCTCTACCTAGCTGTCTTGTGTTTTTTCGTTTTGGCATAAACCTAAGCGATTTCAAGACCCATCAACTTTTGTATACCTCAATAATGGAGTACTTACAGCAGTTGTCATCGGATTCAGAGGATTCCCAGGATTTTCTGTCATTACCAGATCATTCTCCTCCAGCTTCAATCCAGGGTTCATCCAGTCTCCGTTTTTTCTCCCCTTCTGGTATTTCAGTTACATCTGATCAGGCTCCCGATCAGGCTCTCGACCAGGTTCTAGTTCAAATGTTGCCTACCGTTCCTGCCACCCAAACATCGAATCTGCGCCGATCCAAGCGACTTCGGCCTCAGGACGCCCCTCCGGATCGATTGTTTTGGAAGGACTGGCCCATGAATAAATTGATAAAAACCCTCCTTAAAAACGGTAATGCGATTCCGGCAGGGAGTGATAGAGAGTCTCTTTTTATTCTCTATTGCAATTCAGTCTCAGCAGAACCAGTCTTTCCAACGAAAAAACATAATCAGCCGCGCCCAGCCATTCAGCGTCCTAAAACAGACAGCAGGCAGTGTATTCCGGACCAAATCACCCCCACAACTAGCACCGCTAACCAGCAGCCAGCCATTGAAATCCAACATTCGCAAATATTTAACGAGATAAAATCATTTATGCAGCCTTTTGCCGATACTCTATCTTCAGTCAGTTCTCAACTGTTGGATCTAGAAAAAAGGGTGTCTATTATGGATCAGGGAAAACAATCTACAGCACTGTCATTAATTCCAGCATCAAATACTGCAGCAGCGCCCACAGCTTCTTCCGGTCCAGCCCTAATTTCAGCCAGCGAAGCAGATCCTCCAAAATACAACCTCGCTACTGGATCTACATATGGATCCTCCTCTCCAACTGCAGCTAGACGTCACACTATATCTCCACAAATCAGACGTAACATTCTCGAAGATTTCCAAATTCCACAGTTTGCTGCCCACAGCTCTGCAATATCCAGCAGCAACGCCACAGTTCAATCAGCTGATTTTCAACTAAATCCAACTATTAATAAACTTCTTAATTCAGCTCAAGATTACATGGCATCAGCACTTGCCCCATCTACCAGATCCTCGTACTCTACAGGTTGGGCATGTTATGTAACTTTCTGTTTACAAAGCAGGATTAATCCTACTCCATTCAACCAGGACTGGATCATGGCGTTCATAGTGCATGCAAAGGACTCTCTACATCTGGCACCAGCTACAATCAGACTATATTTGTCAGGAATTCAGCATCAATTTCGCTTGATGTCCATCAATTCCCCAACTCTATTCAATTCCAGCAGTTCGTCTCCTTTTACGAGGAATTTCCAAGTGCTCTCCGGCTCCTTCTTCTGCTCGCCTGCCTATTTCTATAGACATTCTCAGTAACTTGATTTCAGTTCTCCGCCATGGCTGTTTTTCTCCATTTGATGATTTAACTATGGAAGTCATATGTCTATCTGCATTTTTGGAGTTTTTGAGATGTTCTGAATATAAAGTTCCTTCTATTGCCAGCTTTCCTACCCTCGGTATGCGCTGCAGTGTCCTCAAGCTCATCCCAGATTCTCATTTCATCTTATTTCTTCGCATTTCAAAAACAGATCAACTGCGGCAAGGACAATGTATTCAGCTTTCTAAGATCAACTCTCCTCTGTGTCCCTTCACTTCCATGTTGAAGTACATTGCAGAACGCAAGGCCATTTCATCCTCCGACCCTTTGTTTATCAATTCAAGCCGGTCCATTGTATCAAGGCATTGGTTTTCAACACACCTTTCCACTGTGGTATCCAGAGCAGGTCTTCCTTCGCAATTCTACACTCCTCATTCATTTAGAATAGGGGCAGCTACTTCAGCTGCAAAAGCCAACATTAACCAGCATTTAATTAAAAATATGGGCGGTGGACTTCATCAGCAGTTGAAATTTATATTCGTTCTTCATCATCTGAAATATCCTCCGCACATCAGTCCATTGCTAGTATGTCCGGAGTGGGGACGACCTTTCTGCCTGGGCCACCAAAGATTTCCCCCTAAGAAATAAAATTAAAAGAAAGGGTTTTTTTTCTTTCCACTGTGCAGAGGGTCTTCACATAGTCATTAGGGTACAGTCTACTAACCCCTTTGTCACGTTAAGTGTTTGTTTTCTTTCTTCTAAATGTTTTCTCTTTTTATGCATTGGCGGTTCTCTCTTTGTTGCGTCAGCGGGAAGCCGGGGGTCCATCTTTTGGGGGGTTAGTGATTCCACTTTCTCCAACCCTTTGTTAAGCTCCGCTTCATTTACCTCATAGAGGAGGGTTCTCCATCTGCATGTATGTTTCTTTTGGGATTCTTCTTTCAGGTCTGATGCCTCTATGTGAGGGTCCCCAAGCGGTGGCATCCCTCGTGTTTGTCTGGTCTCCTCAAAGACGGTGGCCCCTCTCCTGTTTGTCGGGTCTCCTCAGCGACGGAACCCCCCTTCTATTATGTTGGGCTTTGAAGAGACGGAACACCACGCATTATATGTTTTAACAAATACTAACTATGTTTCCGGTTCGCGAGCCTCTTCGTATGTCGGGTAACCTCAGAGACGGTGCCCCTCTTGGTATGTCGGGTCACCTCAAAGACGGTGACCCCCCTCCTGTTTGTTCGGTCTCCTCAGTGACGGAACCCCCCTACTGTATATGTTGGGTCAGGAAGAGCCGGAACCTCTTTTGTGTTAACAATACTAATTCTTGTTTTTCTTTCCGGTTCGCGAGCCTCTTCGTATGTCGGGTAACCTCAGAGTCGGTGCCCCTCTCGTATGTCGGGTCACCTCAGAGACGGTGGCCCCCCTCCTGTTTATCGTGTCTATCGATCAAGTAAATGTTGGGCCTTGAAGAGGCGGCGCCCCTCTCTCCATGTGTATATGTTTACTAACTGTGTCAATAAACACAATCAGGTGGCATAGCTCTGCCCCGTGAACAAGGTAATATAACATGTTAGATTTTTAATGGGAGTAATAATATTAGTTACTTTCCGCAAAAAATATGCAGGTTTGTCTTGCTGCCTTTTTTTAAAGCCAAAGTACATTTCAGTTCAGTTGTAACCGTAAACGTGCACTTCTCTATTGTATTTTACACATGGTGCGTTGATGTGGTAAACTTAATTTCTAATCACCCTGTAATTATTATTAATAATAATAATAATAATAATAATAATAATAATAATAATAATAATAATAATAATAATTCATCCACTGTCTCCCAAAAACCAACACTGACAAAGTGATCTGCATTATCACAATTTGCCCAAATGGAACTGTGGTTTGTATTCCCAAGGTATCGAATGACAGGATCTAACACAGACATTTTGGTATCTGAGATGGTTTGAGTATTAATGGAATGAAATGAAAACCTTTCCTGCATATGTACAGGTGCTCATTCGCAGCAGGGGACGAAATTGGTATTTAAGATTGATCCATCCATGGCTAATTTATTGATCTAATAAATCGCACAGATTAGTTATCTCCCTTCTTGGCAGCCGGTACTTTGATATTAATTCTGAGTCTGTATACGCATCAGGAGGTTTTGACCGGTCCCTAAATTCTCTTTCCCTTCTCATTTCTCTGCCTTATCGATGGTGAGCTAGTAGGATAAGCGGCATGGCATGTCCCACAGCAGGATCTGCGATGAAAATTGCTACTTACAGTTGCTGTCTGTCTGTCACAAATTTCAGTGAAAATTTTATGAAACCCACATTTTAATCTGCGAGGGGATTCAACACAAATCGTTTTTAAGAAATGGGCCCCTGGTTATTTTAATGCATCTAGTCTGTGGGCACAAAAGTCACCCTCATGCCAGCAAGCCACTAACCACACAGGACAGTTCATACATTTAATGTACAGAGGCAGCTTTTGTCAAAAAAACAGAATTTTCTGAACAAATAAATAGTTATGAAGTTAAACTTTGTTGTTTCATTCTGTGGCTAATAATTTGCTTTATATTTGAACCTAAGCAAAATTACACATCATCAAACACTTCGACCTGACTTAAGTTTAGTGACCTTGGTGCCCTGTACAAATGTATTGAAATGAAGGCCATTTGCCCTTGCCCATCTTTTTGCGAATTACTCTCGATGTGAGGTTAGTTTGACAAATTACTTTTTAAAAGACGATATTCTGAATTGTGTACATTGTTACAGTGTGTACAATGTTTTGAAAGTTGATTAATGGAATTAAGGCCTTGGTGATAAGTAGTAAATTATGTATTGCGAGGAATGCAATGGAAAAGCTTGCCCCCCCTGAAAGTGAGACTATGTTCCCAGGGAACCAAGCTGATTGTTTATGTGAGCTTTACATTGTCCAAAACACAAGGAGAATGCAGCACTCATCCGAAGAGACCACACACTCCCTACTGCTTCAAAACTTTATCAAGAATAAAACCCTAAAGGATATTGCCCTTTTGAACTGCATGCAGGTGTCACAGCCACTCCTTACATTATCATAGTTAGATCAGCATTTTCAAAGTCACTAATCACTTCCTACTTCCTCCAAGTAGTCTGAAGCTTCTGTTGTATGACTCGGCTGCATCAACCGTTTTTAAGCTTTGTTTTAAAGTGTTATCTGTGTTATGATCACATGTTGTGAAATATAGAGACTGGTCCTCACTGACCGCAATCCGTACAAAATGTGATTTAACTTTTTGTACAATATTCTTACAGCAATAGCTAAATAATGCATCATTCAAAGTAAAAATGTTAAAGGCAGCTATTTAACAGGCACAGCAATCTTCCAGAAGCACCTGGCTAATACCACCCCCCGACCCTGCTTCAAGGGAAGGGAGAAAAAATAAAAACATTTTATAAGGGGCAATTTCCAGGCGGTGAAGGTAAGAAAAAATAAGTTATTCCATACTGGTACATGCTGTGGCCGCTAGTTTAGTGGTATGGTGATTCTCTCAATGAGCTTCACGTGTGTGGTTAATTTAGCTGTTTTAATGCTCTGGCAGTTTGCTGTATATGATTCCACTTGCTTTATTACCTCCGAACTCCATGAGTGGGATTGCCAAGTACCTGATTGCACACTTCACGTGGTGACTTGTACTGCTGTAGATGACTAGCTTTTGTAGGCTGAAGCACTTACATGTTAATTGCACAAGAAGGGGGTGGGGGGAGATGTCTGTCTAAAAGGGCCTGAATACTTTTTGGTACACACAGGTATAAATCACTAGCTGGAGGCAGTTTTCAAACAATCAGAAGGAGGAAGGAGGGGGGAGGGGGGAGGTGCACTTTACATCTGTCTATTTTATAAACCTTATTGAAACCGTTTGGATAAATGGAGTGCTCAAAGCACCTGAGTGTAACTGAAGGTGGGCACTGGTATCTGAAGGATTGGATTATAATACACAATATACTGTAACATCAGTAATAGTGGAATCCATCCTTCTCACTCTTACAAGATTGGATTTGTCTGTCTCCTGTTTTTATTTAGTACTGAATTGACCCCTTGAGGTTTAACAGTCAGCAGTACTAAAACAAAAAGGATTCCAAACCTAGCAACTGTTAAGCAAACCAGAAACAAGTGCAGGGACTGTACTATGGTGATTAACATTCTTGGACAGCGCTTATAAAATCCTGAGAAACGTCCTTATCCTGCCAAGCAGGAGAAACAAAGGGGAATCCCACAATTGAATTGCTGAGAATGCAACCACATATGTTAAAATCTTAATTGAGGGATGTGTATGTAAACCTGTGGCTTGGGTGAGGTAACTGAAGAGATCATCAAGGACATTTTGCACTATAATTGTATCCATAATTAAAGCATCATGCATTTCTCCCCAATTTTGGGATTTATTTAGAAACTGGTGAAACTGTAGACTGGCCTGGCTTTGCCCCTACACCTATGTCCTAAGTAATTCATGACCTCGGTCCCACCTGAAATAATGGATTCTTGGAAACAGAGTTAGATTTCCTCTAGGAACATTTTAGAAATCTGGAATTAGAAGCTAGAACACCATGTTAATCACCTGAACACAAGAACATCCTAACTACAAAAAAAAAAAATGCGTGTCATAAATATATTAACTTTAATGTCTGGTCTCGTAGACACCAATTGCTATTAGTTTTTGACACCCATAAGGTAACATTAGGAAGTCCAAGATGAGTGCTAATCAGACCTAATTGCTAAAATTTTCAAAACTATTGGTGGGGGGCATATAGAGTAGAAGCGAGGGCTTTGGTTGAGTTTTGAAGATGAGAATGATATGCATGATTTTTAAAGGAACAGTTATTGCTGAATGTAGTGAGCTAATTGATGTAATTGGCGCCACTTTATCAGGATGTCTTGGGAGAAAGAGAAAAATATTCCTGAATAAGCAGCTGTCCCAGCTGAGATGACCTTAGTCACACTTTTTTGTTTCTTAATGAAAAGAAAAATAATAAAATCACATCACATTATGATTAAATGTTAAATACATCATTTAAAATACGACTTGATGTTTTTTTTTTATTCCTAAACAAAAGTAATCGCTGTTTTTTATTTCTATATGCAATGAAAAATAATGAAATCACATCACAAAGCAAGGAACCTGCGATGTTGACATGCTAACTTTCTTTGCAACAGCAGCCTGAGAAACCAGAGGAGACTCCAGCTCCTTCAAGAGTTCAACCTGGTTTATGCAATTTACACAAGTCACAGTGTAATCACTGCACTGTGCTACTCGAAACTGTCTTGTTCTGAAAAGCGATCTCCGTTCATCATTTGAAAATGCTGTATCCCAATTAAACAAAGTGACGATTGGGAAGAACCGTCTCCCAGAGTTGTATCCTATTTAAACAGACATCCCGATTATGTGTATCTTGATTAGGCTGCGCAGACTGCTAACAATGCAGTGAAGTGTGGAGCCAGTACAGAGTTCCCTCCAGTGTTTGGCACAGATTTTACAATAAGGTGAGTGTGGCTTCATTCCACACTGAGCTCCAAGCTTGTGCAACTACAGTACGGAATTTGAATACAGAAATGTTTCTGGCAAGGTGTGTTGGTACAGTACTGTCAGAATGTGTGCTAATGTGAGAGCAGTGTTAAGCACGGTTATGACTTTTGATGACCTGTTTAAGAAATGAAACCGCACCCCCCTCTGCCTTGTATGATGTACGAGCCAAGATTTGCTAATGGGACAAGGATTAATGCTTTAACATCTCCCCAGTCTGTGTAATATGAGGAAATGAATTATTCTAAGAGCACTGGAGTAAAATGTAAAAATAGGACTAAACTGGGAATTGTATACACTCTAGATGCACACACTTTTTAATTATTTAAATGCTGGTGGTATTTCGATCAATTGAGACCGTCATGACTGTTGAGCTACAAATATACATATAGCTGGCTCCTCTGAGACAAACATTGACCTGTCATTGCTACATAATGGAGTTTGTCTACAAATCTCTGTTGAGTGGATATTAGGATAGTAAGATTGTGATTGCATCCACATTTATTAATTATCCTTCACCTGGATATAGTGGCGGCGCCTGTCCATACCTATGTGCGTACAGGTTATTAAGTGTATTGGAATCTGGGAATATGAGGAGATGCCAGTCCATCTGTCTTTCTGTATTTTTACCGAGAGGATGTCTTATTTAAGAATGATCTGCATTTGATAAAATGTAGTGCACTGAAAAATAAAAGTAATACAAAATTAGGATGCCTGCTTTGTCTAATCTATCTGAATTACAGTAGGGTTTGTAATACTTCCCACCATCGCTTTGTTCAGTGCAGTGTTAAGGAGTAATATTAAACAAGGCTTTAAGAACATGATGATTGGCATCGCAATATTCTTCCTGATTTGTTTTTCTGTTGATCTGATTGTGCTCCAGACTCCTGTCTGTGTCCTGCCACAAAACAGTGTTTATTGGTAATTCCGGTACTTGGTTTACAGATAATGGAACTACTCCCAACCCCACATACTTTCCTACAGCATCTACAGTATAGCACACAAGTCTGAGGCTTGTAAAATGGCTTTAAACCAAAGTGATAATAAATTAAGAAATATTAAGAACAAAATAGTAAGATATGTTTGAGAATGTTATGGTACTGAGAGTAAAGAGGAATATATAGTTTTTTAAGCTTTGGGTATTATTATCAAGAGGACATTTGTTTAAATGGGTTCACTAAAATATTCAATTGACTTTGAAACAAAAAATCCTTGAATGACTGTAGACTACATTGGCACTTGCAAAGCTGTTGACAGTGCAGTCGATAAGCTGTTTGTGAATCACATTTTTACTCACAGAGAACAGGATTATGCATGGGCAATTAGGCATACATTAGCCTCCTATTGACTTAGGCTTGGTGTGTTCAGAGGGAGGTTTAAACTTTAAACACATGCTCCAGTGCTCCTACGACTAGTGCCACAGCAGTGATTCCTGCTCTGCAAACACTAACATTTGTATTCAGAAACAGTGATATAAAATACTTCAACTGCTCCATTACATTGCTCATGTAAAATACATGTATGGCTTATGACTGCCATGTTATACAACTTACTATGCATGAACAATTTCACTTCCATTTGTGTTCCTGACTTTATTAGCATCATATAAATAAACTTTTTTCTGTTACATTTAATTTAATAAGGAACCAGTTTGTTACATACACATGTACAAAATTGTATCCAAATTAGATCCTTGCTTCTACCCCTGAGAAGAGGGTTCTCATTTAGTTTATTTTGCTCTTACTGTATTTCTTAATTTGTCAGAGGACCAACTTTCCGCGCTTTCTCAGTGGAATCCCAAAGTGCTACAGTGTAGCTTCTATAGAAACACTTTCATCTTTGCGGATAATTTACTCAACACATGAATAAATTAGCCCCTGAGGTATGGAACCTGCACTCCACACGTTACCTGATTGCACGGAACCAGGCTAGAGTCGCAGGCAACTCAGACTCGGAGTAAACAGCAGACAAACACAAATGGAGAGACTCCATTCAATTTAGGGGCTGAGAATTATGTGTTTGCCATGGGCAGGGTTTGGAAATGTTTAGAATTTGGACCATGTACCTCCTATAACCTCAACACAAACCTGGACCATGTATTGGGACATAGGAACATATGACAGTGTAGAACAAAATAATGCATATTCTGTATTAGCATATTTGTATTCTGTTTTATTATATATATTTTTTTTTTTATATTTTTAAATATCCATTGTGCAAATTGGTCATAAAGATGCATAGTGTGTCTAATTAATAAGCTCACACAACAGTAAATACAGACAATGTTATGCCATACATTCGGATATGCCAGACACAATGTATGTCACTCAGTAGTAACCAATTATGTGTGACCTTAGGCCACTGTGAATTACATGATCCAAAGAGACGCACTGAAAAAAAATAAAAAATTGTTTTACTGACACCAAAGACAGGTGACAATAAACTGAAGAACAGATCCAAGTAACCTACTAAATCAGTATAATTACGAACATGAGTAAAGAGGGCATATAAACGCATGCTCTACAGAGATTAAACAAACTTCAATCAAATCGTTGGAAAAGAGCGAGACGCTTTCAGAAATACTGATAGACTCCAGTGGTTCGAAATGCAAGATGTGAATTTATTAAGAAAAGTAAGTCTGACTCAGCAACAGAGGAAATAGGCTATATGTACACTGTACAATGTTCTGTGTCAATTTAAAAATGAGTTATTACTTCTGTAAAGTGTGTATTTCCTGTTTTTAGTTTGTTGCATTAATATCAGTTTCAGTTTCATAGATTTCACTTTGTCAATTCTCTTGCTTTTTTCTAGGACTTTTGAAACCCACAATGAAGTGCTTTTGTCCAGCGCTTGTTGTTGGTGTGGAAAGCAAACTCATTGTAAAACAGATGACTATTTTTTACATGTGTAACTCGACAAGTTCCGATACACAAAACACGCTGAACTACTCCCAAGTGAACTTTGCCATATGGCCTGTCATAGTACGGACAAATCATATATTAATTATGTTCACTGACATATGAATCACCCAATGAGAAAGGGCGACATTAAAACAATAATGTATTCCC
Source organism: Acipenser ruthenus (assembly GCF_902713425.1). Taxonomy (NCBI): domain Eukaryota; kingdom Metazoa; phylum Chordata; class Actinopteri; order Acipenseriformes; family Acipenseridae; genus Acipenser; species Acipenser ruthenus. Next base: position 42,585,973 of record NC_081191.1, on the reverse strand, counting down.
TCCTTGCTAGCAACAGAAAACACACTCAGCATTATTATTATTATTATTATTATTATTTCTCTTTCATTTTAGTTTTTTTTTTCTAAATTCTGGCTCAGTTTCTATTATTGTTAATGGAATCATTTATTTCCCATTTTTATGCGTTTCATTTTATTTTCATTTACGATTGTCACTGCTGTCTTGTGAATTCTTTGTATTTGTGGCCCCAGAAACCAAAGGTTTTAAAATAAAAGGTATCCCTGAGAAATGTAAAAAAAGCAGATGTTGTAAGTCATGTTGCTACAAAATGAAGCTGTATGTAAAGGAAAAAATTAATTAAAGCCTGTAAAACTAGAAATTCCAGTTCCACTGGGGACATGACTTTTACTACATTCCCCCACAAAAAAATAATTATTGTAGACCATTCGAAGAAATCCATTTGCAGGGACAAATTAAGCACGAAAAAGGCTAAAACTTCGCTCTATAGTTTATATCAGGGGTCTCCACCTCTTGTTCTGGAGAGCTACAGTGTCTTCTGGTTTTCGTTTCAACCGATCTCTCAGTTAATTAATTAAACTAATTATTGTCTTAATTAGTCAAGATTAACATGTGTTCCAGATCTTTAGCCATTGATGATGTAAAGACACCTGTAAAACCTGCAGGACAGGGGCTCTCTAGGACCAGGGTTGGAGACTCCTGGTCTATATTGTGTGTATTTTATAAGCATGTGAATGTCACCCAATGTATGTATATAGTAAGCTTGACAATTCAGAAAATAAAGATATTTTGGCGAAAGGAAATCTGGGTGAACAAAAGCATGCAAGACAATGTAAATTTGCTTGTAAAATTGAAACAAGTTGATTTAATTAACTCCACGAAAGGAAACTTTGCCACCACTGTACAAACAATTTTGTCTTTGGCTGATTTTAGTGAGTGAAGTTAAAGTAATGCTTTTCACAGTACAAGTTGCATTGGTCGTATTAGAAGAAAGAATTTAATCAAGGTAACACAGCCAAGTTACTTGATTTTGACAGGAGAACAAAATCTAAACAAATTCAGTTCAGATTTTTTAAAAAGATATATATTTCCAAGTACACAGAGATATCAGACCATATTTGAAAGCTAGTGTTATATAACACTTAATCTGAAAAAGGTATCAAGTCAGGTATCTTAAAAGTACTTTCATTTGGCACAATTCAGGCAGCCCGTAGAAGAGTACATGCTTAACAGGCATTTTAAGCTTTTAAATCTGGATGCTCTGGATGCCTTAAGGGGGTACAGGTACAGTACCTGTTTCATTGTTTAAGCATTAATTGAAAATAAAGGAATGTACAACAATAAGCCTGTCATTGTTGGCAGATGTATGCAGAAAGCAAAGAGATCTATTTCCATTGCTCCAACTGGACGGGATTATGACCAGGAGCACCATTTACCTCCATAGAGTTATTAGACACATTTTGTTTCTTTGGCTAAAACGGTCAATTAGTTTACGTACAGTCGCCACCGCTTAGAACGGGCGCGTTTGTGTTAACGTGATTCACCCGCAGTAAGTGAGGGCCGGTATAAACTCCCACACAATAACCTGACATTCAAAATGTCCACCAATCACCAGCACAGTAATCGAAACAAACAAGCATGTATGCAGTTAAAAAAATTTATTAAGACACTCATTACACTAATAAAAAAGATGTATTAAAACCTATGAATGTAATAAAAAGTACAGTAATCGGTCACATATCCGACATATGCGATGGGACCAGAGTAAGGGTGGATATGTAAAAAGCGGATAAATGAATCCTGTTTAATACCATTATATACAGCTGTAACAATTACTGTCCTGTATTATTATTGCTTTAAGATTCAGCTTTTATTAGGGCGCTCCCCTGAATCCCTTGTTTAGAAAGATACAGGGTATTAATTCTTGTGACAGAGTAGCTGTCTGCAGTGTGGGTGTGTGCATTCGCTGCTGAGTGACAGGCAGGAGATCGAGACGGAGGTTGAAGTTGATACGCTCCGCAGGCAAACAGGATTTATTTACATATTGTAGTGCTGAACTGCAGGGTTTCCAGGGTATAATGAGGCAGACAACAATTGCGGTTCAAAGCAGCAGGACACCGCTGTAATTATTTTTTCTTTAGCTTTTAGTGAACAATGGCTATCATTCCTCTCCTCTCACTCGTAAACTCAACCTCTGTCTCTCAATTCATCAGCCGCCAGATCCTGCTTCTCTCTTTCAAACTGTCATCTCTACACAGACACCCAAGTCCCTCCCCCTTCCTCGCTCATTGGTTCAACACTCCCTATCTCTGACTGATCATGGATGTGTTTACCGTTCGTAAACTCCTGGGGTGCTCTGTGGTGTCGTTCGATAACTCAGAGGAGATGAATTTTGGAGCGCACTCTCGTTGCTCCAGCTTCAGAGCTGGATTCTCAGAGCGTTCACTTTCAAAATGGCTGAGTTAACAGCTCGCCGTGGTGGATGTGGGTGTAAAACATGCACAAACTTGCAGTGTATCTACAGGTAAAAAAAATGTGTAAAGTACTTAAGTATGATAAATCAATAAATACTTCGGGTCTGGGTGGAAGACAGCGTGTGTATGCCTCCAGTTCATGTCCGGTCCATTTAAACCTCCACCAACCTTTCGTACGCTAATTATAGATTACATGTATTATTAGACGTTAGTATGTAACATCGAGCAGTAAAGTTTGTAGCAGGAAGAAGATGAAACAGGTTTTCAGGGCAAAGGCAATGACAATATTTAGCTTTTTTTTTTTTGATATTAGGCCATATGTATTAATGACAAAGTATAGATCTAAATGTACATAACCTTGTAGCTACAAGTAAATATCTTTAAGGTTCTACAGGATTAATACAACAGGCAGATTATGTAGACACAGGACTTGAGGGCAGTAGCAGAATGAAGTCATTTTGCTGGAGTCAGGAATCCGTGCTTTTGCTCATTTCTATTTTTGAATTGCTTCGCCACAACCTCTTTTCTTCAACAATGAAAACAAAACAGCTTGGGAAAAGTTTAGCAGCAGCAATGGTTTAAAAAGGGCACACAGTTATTGGTATTCACTGCAACACAAAATGGAAGGGAATGTTAAAGGTGTATAAGGATGCAGTCACCAATAATAAAAAATCTGTAGCTGGCCGTGCAACATGCCCGTATTTTAATGAGATTGAGTTTATGAATGCACCCCATGTCAGACCTGCTCCCACCCCCCTCAGTGACGCACTCACACAGAGGAAGTCTATCAGCTCTGTCACACAAGCGCCAAAACACACAGAGAACGCTAATAGATCTGAACAACAATAACAGTTTACAAACACGCATTATTTACAGAGTACTCCCATCCTCTTTCCAGTTCATAATCGGGTCCATTCCCATGTTGTCCCCAGCTTTTTCAAGCAATGTTGCATTGTTGCTGAATGACAGAGTTCTAAGCATGGTAAAGTGCACAGTATCTAAGACATTTTATTTACACTGAATTTTCATGCTGATGCTCATCGTTTTTCTGTTTCCTGCCATGCTTGCTTGCTTGCTTGCTGTTGCAGCCAGTGATGTTTTTTCAAACTAAATAAACCTGACACTGCTATAGGGATTAAATAGCCATGGTAGAGTACAGGAGTAATCACTCAGTAATGAGGTGCAAACAGCTGATTGATCGATCTGTCAAGCTTTTTTACTACAGTAGTGTTGCCCTTTTCTTTTTAAATCTATGTGAATGGCAAGGTGACGAGGTGAAAACAGCTTATTTGTGGATTGGTAAGAGCGATTACTACAGTATAAAGCAGTGTGTTTGTTACTTAAATCTAGCACATGGCACATCTGGCAAAATGTCACATAACGAGATCCAAACACCTGAGTTTGCCTAAAATATACGGCGTGCTTAACACGGTATACAATGCCTTTGTTATTGAAATCAATGGGAATGGCAAACACTATTTGTCCGATATATAATGGCTGCCTGAAATAACCCTGTACGGTGTAAGTGGTGGCGACTGTACATGCAAACGTGTTCCTGGACGGACAACGCATGATAATATGCCAGCTGCCAGAATCTGTTTTTTGCTAATTGCTGCGTGTCAAGGTCTCTTCCCCACTGGGTTATTCTGACAGGCAAAAGCAAAGGTTGTTGATTAACTGGTGTAGAATCACTTTGCAGGACTCTGGAGTAATACTATACTGATGTGAACCATTTATTTTTGGTTACTATAATAATGATCTGCTAACATGACCATTTCATTTTTTGGAATTTTTGTTGTTTTGTAGGGTTCTCGTTTAGAAAAAGGGGTCCCTTATGCGCTGACCGTGGCCATCTGTTTATCTGTCACCAGATTGAATAGCAATAGCATCTTGTAACTTGGTTTTAATGTTTCCTGTACAGTTAAAACATCTCAAACTAACATATTACAGAAAAAAACAAGTGGTCCTCAACAGTCCTTTTCAAGGAAATTTGCCACTTGACATCCCTGACCTTTCTTGAAAATGTCTTCATCCAAAGATTATACTTATTATTTGCTTATTTATTATTTGTTTATTTAGCAGACACCTTTATCCAAGGCGACTTACAGAGACTCGGGTGTGTGAACTATGCATCAGCTGCAGAGTCACTTACAACTACGTCTCATCCGAAAGACGGAGCACAAGGAGGTTAAGTGACTTGCTCAGGGTCACACAATGAGTCAGTGGCTGAGGTGGGATTTGAACCGGGGACCTCCTGGTTACAAGCCCTTTTCTTTAACCACTGGACCACACAGCCTCCAATTGAATTAAAGAAAAAAATAAAAGGTTAAAGAACCCTCAGCCCGTGCATCGCGTATAATTGGTTTATAATGTATTTAGTGCAGCATGAGGATGGGCTGTAGTACTGCAGAGGGATACGATCGCAGCTCTTAGTTCTGTCTTTCTCCTCTTCATGGTCATTAGATTCTTGAAATAAAATAGCTATTTTCCGATTTAGAGCTTCTAGCTGTACTTCCGTTGTATTTGTCTAATAAGGTGTTTTTAAATGAATAGTGCTTTGCATGCTTTTTGAAATATGTTTTCATATTTTATAAGCCAGTCATGTTTAAATTATCAGCTGTATAGCTATATATGTTTCCAGTAAATGCCATCTGTATAACAAAAATCCAATTTCTTGATTTGTATGTTTTCTGCTTTACTTCCTGAACTGTATTAGCATTTAAAATGTTGTCATAGCTTCGTACTGCTGCAAGTATTCACAGATACCTAATATCTTTGTGGGGTTACAAGGTGACGTACAGTAATGCAAACTGGTTTCAGTGAAGCTTGCAAACGCGCTTCGCAGTTAAAACTACATTTGATTGATGTAAACAAACTGGACTGTCAACCAGGTAGGGAAAGTAGAGTCACACTACATAGGCAAACATGGATGAATGTGGCAAATAGACGAAGGAGAATCATTTTACTATACAATTTAACATGGATGGCTCCATTTAATAGTCAAATACACTCCGTTACAATGAAACCAACTGTACCAAGATAGCTACAACTGAAAACACCAGTTTTTAAACTGTACTGTATAACATTACAACTGGTGTAATATTACAACAGTGCTTTGTGCTCTTGTTATGCAGACACCAGGGAGTTTGTCTGTAGTTACTGCTGATAAGTTATCCCCATAGGCTGATGCGTATCCCTGTCAACCGAGGTATAGCCAAGGGACCAGCATGTACACATGCAGTAGCCTACTGTATATCACATTTGATATTCAGTTGGAGAGTATTGGTGGGAATCTGGGGGTGCCATCCATTTATTCTTCTGTGGAGCCGTTGCCAGATTGAACATAATCTTACCTGATGAATTGACCTCTAAAATAGTGTTCCACAAAGCTGAAATTACTTATTATATATAAAGCAGTGCATGCAGGATTCCCACTCCAAGAAACAATGGCAGTCTTCCTAAGCCAATGTTTAAGTTATGCAGATACATTTTCTTAATTGCTTTACACAATGCCTGGCTAATTATGGTACTTCACTATACTGCATTTGTCAGACATTAAAATGCACATGTTCAATATAAATCAGTTGAATACAGCTCGGCTAAATTGACACAGACCACTGTTATTTAGTAGCTGAATCAAAATGCAAGTCATGAATGTTGCTTCTGATTTTATTTGCAGTGTTTTCAGACAGTAATCTGTCACCTGCATGCCCCCTACAGGCTTAACGGTGAGGAGTGTGGGACTTTCATGGCAAACAGCATGCAATTTGAAACTTGATAGATATTATTCGCTTATTGAAGTTAGAGATATTTATAGGTTAAATGTTTTCCAAGTGTTAAACCTTTCAAACAAATCCTAAACATTTGACCTTGGTCATAAATATGCATGTTATCCAGTAGGATGTGTAAAGTCATTTATTCAAAGTCTTTTCAATATACATATTAATGTTGTGCTTGTGTAGTCTTGTGCACATTTATGTTTGTGCATTCATCAATGTGCACTCACATTGAGAGGTTTTCTGATTGGTTACAAAGATCCTAATAGCATAAAGGTTAACCGTGTTTAATATACAAGAACTATAGCAATTTGTTTTCTTAAACTTATTTTATATGTATCTTGTGTTTAGATGGTAATGCTTGACCTGCTAGGCTATTCCATGCTTGTTTTAACTCTGTGAACTCTCCTTCCAGTATACCCTCATGCCTAATCTCGGTGCTACAGTATTAGTTTAATGAGCTGGTTTAACTTTATCTATAACATTTAAAATCTTTTCAGACTTCTATTAAATCATTTGCTTCTCTTTTTTCTAGACTGAAGAATTTTCATACTCAGTCCTGGGATCAGCATAGCTGTAATTCTTTGTACCTTCTCAAGTGTAGTAATGTATTATTTGTAGTGAGGTGATCCAAACGGGACACAGTATTCTAAGTGGGCTCTAATTAGAGCATCCAATAGTCTATTCATAGCATAGCTTTCCTAGACCTGATGAGGTAAAGTGGCTTCCTACTATACATTGCACAAGGGCACATTGGAAAGCTGTGGAGTAATGAGGTGTGGTATACACACAGAGAACGAGGCCTGCTTCCACTAATGATGCACTAATTAAGAGTCTGAGACCCAGCGAGCACTGGCCCTAATGGGACCTGCCTTTTGACTGACAAGGGTGACTAAATGCTCCAGGAACAAGAGAGATGTGAATGAAGGAACTAAAATCAAGTGTCAAGGTTAAATATGTAATACTTTCTAAAATCTACAAGTTTTCTTATTTTCTTAACAGACATTGAACATTTGGTATACAATTTTTCAGTATTTCATCCATATGTTCATAATGCTCAATCATAATATAAGGTAAAACTACCAATCACTAAGCTGAGTCTACGAAGCTGAGTACAGTAATCCGTCACATATCCGACTGCGGTGGGACCAGAGTAAGGGCGGATATGTAAAAAGTCAGATGAATGAATCCTGTTTTAAATACCATTATGCACAGCTGTAACAATTACTATATTCACAGTTATTGTTTTGAGATTCAGCTTTTAATACGCCGCTCCCCTAAATCCCTTGTTTAGAAAGATACAGGGTATTAATGCTTGTGATACCCATGTGGGTGCGTGCATTCGCTGCTGAGTGACAGGCAGGAGATCGAGATGGAGGTCGAAGTTGATACGCCCCCTGCAGGCGAACAGGATTTATTTACATATCAATACCCTGAACAGCTCACATGACACTACCATGGCAGCACACGGAGTACATACAACACAGTGTACGGAAACTTTGGTAGGATCTGCAATATCTGAACTAATCTTTTCTGTTCAATAATAAACTAACATTGCTGAAGAGGTTGATCATGGCGGATAAACGGTTAGGGCAGATATGTGAAGGGCAGATACGTGATGGATTACTGTACTTGGCTTGGTTTCTTATGTGCCAGTACAGTAGCTCACGTTGTGGTAAAGCAAGTGAAGTAATGGGACATAAGAACTCCACATAAAGCTTTCGAATGGGTTTGGCCAATACAGTTCAGCTACATGGTCAGACGGTGACATTTAAGTAATATTCCTAACGAGTCAAGGCTGAGTCCCTAATACTTTGTGATACCAGCTGTACATTATGGTTTTGTCTGTGATCATTATTTACCATGCAAAGTATTCTAGAAAAAAAAACAACCCAGGGGATGTTTCTGAAAAGACACCTAACATGTGTTTTTTTTTTTAGTTTGAAGATAACCACTAGGGGGTGCATTGCTGGAATATCCCCTCCTCTCCCCTCTGAAATTGCCATCACACACTGTGGCAGGATGCATGCGGTTAAAGTGAAAATAAAGTCAAAGCCCTGGGGACTTGTGAGGGTGTTATGTTAATGAGAGGTACGGAAACGTAACCAGATTAAATCATGAAGAAGATGTTTTGTAATTCCACATGAATTAGTACCCACATCAGAGTTATGGTCGCAGTACAGTCAAGCATTATTACATGCTCTGCTGTTTAATAAAGGGGAAAAAGAGAAGGAAGTTGTGGGGCAAAACTTTTTGAAAAGTAAAATGCTTTTTATAAATAGCATCTCCTGGCTTTTTTTTTAGAGGGAAGTGCTATGGTTAGGCAGGGAAACTACAGAAAGGCCATCTCATGAATAGTGTCTTTTGAAATGTTGTTGTTTTTTTTTTCTACCCTTTGTGGTTTTTACTAACTGAATTCTAACCAAGACTGGGGGTGGTAGTTAACCTCTGTTGTGAAGATTTCAAGAAGTATTTGCATACCACTCACTTTGACCTTCATCTTGTTTGTATCTTTGTTGCATCTGAACTTTAAACAGTTCTCAGGTTTTAAACGTTTGTTAGTTATATCTTGATGTGTGGTTTTATTGAAGTTTCCCTAGCAAAAGAATACTTACTTTTTTTGTATTTCATTATTATTAGGCTGGCTCTAAAATCACTTGTTGCTGTTTAAAAAATAAAGGACTAATTAACCCACCTCAGAACAAAAAATGAGGCTTCAGATGATGTGCAACACCGTTCTACACCAACCACTATGCTATAGCTCAGAGAGTGGGCCTCAGTGTGATATTAGTGAAGTATTATCTTCTCAATGTGGAAACCGTTCTGGTATTCAGTAGGTAATCGGTCAGTATTCATTGTTCTATACAGCATATCAGGGATGAGTTTAACAGGTATATGAGAGAATGACCTGCATTAGGACCTGGATGAAGGTTTTACTCTTAAGTTGTTCAGTTACTGTCCCACCCATGCTGTATATTGTACTGTAGTTCGGTCCAGTTTTGCCCCTGCCATTGTGGGCTGGGACACATTGACGTTTGCTCTCCCACATGGTTAGGGAAGAAAGTTGGCCTGTGGCTACATTAGCTCATGTCTTTCATTGATATACTGCTGGTTATGTGCCGCTTTTCATAATGCCTGTTTCTTGAGTGTATTTGTATGGCCAATAAAAATATTGCCTTGTGCAGCACACAGCAGTAACATTTAATGCAGAAGCTACAGTTTGTGCGTGAGAAAACAATTGAATCCAAGCGTAATACACTGTGTAATATGCTTTGTAAACATTTTAAAGTTTAGAGTTTTATTATCTGCTGACATTTATTGCAGTAATTTCATATTGAATGTATGCAAACACCACTACAAAGGGGTTTGGGGTTTGCTTGTAAAACAACTAGCATATCTGATGCGAGATGTGTTTTGATATCAAGGTGAGTTTTGGACATCAGAATTCCAAATGTGTTGTAATGCAAGTTTGTGGTAAATAATTATGAGGGACAGGCATCTCTTAATCCTAGCATACATTTGATTAAAAAGTCCCCTGGGACTGTGAATCATATTGAAAGTCAATTTTTGTCCAGAAATTAAAAAAGAAAAAGCAGGGTCAAGGACCTTTTTATAATTATTATTTCTATTTTGTGAAAACTGAAAATATATTTTTTTTAAATATTGAAATTACTAAGCTGGATTCAGATTTGTATGATCAGCTATTCTTGAATCCCCCCCCCCCTTCCTTTTGTATGCTGGAATGAATCATTGGAGTCTGTGGAACTTATACAGTACTGTGCAAAAGTTTTAGGCAGGTGTGAAAAAATGCTGTAAAGTAAGAATGCTTTCAAAAATAGACATGTTAATAGATTATATTTATCAATTAACTAAATGCAAAGTGAGTGAACAGAAGAAAAATCTAAATCAAATCCATATTTGGTGTGAGCACCCTTTGCCTTCAAAACAGCATCATTTCTTCTAGGTACACTTGCACAAAGTCAGGGATTTTGTAGGCATATAGTCAGGTGTATGATTAAACAATTATACCAAACAGGTGCTAATGATCATCAATTCAATATGTAGGTTGAAACACAATCATTAACTGAAACAGAAACAGCTGTGTAGGAGGAATAAAACTGGGTGAGGAACAGCCAAACTCAGCTAACAAGGTGAGGTTGCTGAAGACAGTTTACTGTCAAAAGTCATACACCATGGCAAGACTGAGCACAGCAACAAGACACAAGGTAGTTATACTGCATCAGCAAGGTCTGTCCCAGGCAGAAATTTCAAGGAAGACAGGGGTTTCCAGATGTGCTGTCCAAGCTCTTTTGAAGAAGCACAAAGAAACGGGCAACGTTGAGGACCGTAGACACAGTGGTCGGCCAAGGAAACTTACTGCAGCAGATGAAAGACACATCATGCTTACTTCCCTTCGCAATCGGAAGATGTCCAGCAGTGCCATCAGCTCAGAATTGGCAGAAAACAGTGGGACCCTGGTACACCCATCTAGTGTCCGGAGAAGTCTGGTCAGAAGTGGCCTTCATGGAAGACTTGTGGCCAAAAAGCCATACCTCTGACGTGGAAACAAGGCCAAGTGACTCAACTATGCACGAAAACACAGGAAATGGGGTGCAGAAAAATGGCAGCAGGTGCTCTGGATGAGTCAAAATGTGAAATATTTGGCTGTAGCAGAAGGCAGTTTGTTCGCCGAAGGGCTGGAGAGTGGTACACGAATGAGTGTCTGCAGGCAACAGTGAAGCATGGTGGAGCATCCTTGCAAGTTTGGGGCTGCATTTCTGCAAATGGAGTTGGGGATTTGGTCAGAATTAATGGTCTCCTCAATGCTGAGAAGTACAGGCAGATACTTATCCATCATGCAATACCATCAGGGAGGCATCTGATTGGCCCCAAATTTATTCTGCAGCATGACAACAACCCCAAACATACAGCGAAAGTCATTATGAACTATCTTCAGCATAAAGAACAAGGAGTCCTGGAAGTGATGGTATGGCCCCCACAGAGCCCATCATCGAGTCTGTCTGGGATTACATGAAGAGAGAGAAGCAACTGAGGCTGCCTAAATCCACAGAAGAACTGTGGTTAGTTCTCCAAGATGTTTGGGCCAACCTACCTGCCGAGTTCCTTCAAAAACTGTGTGCAAGTGTACCTAGAAGAATTGATGCTGTTTTGAAGGCAAAGGGTGGTCACACCAAATATTGATTTGATGTAGATTTTTCTTCTGTTCACTCACTTTGCATTTTGTTAATTTATGAATATAAACTATTAACATGTCTATTTTTGAAAGCATTCTTACTTTACAGCATTTTTTCACACCTGCCTAAAACTTTTGCACAGTACTGTAGGTATATTCAATTTACAATGCTAGAGCATATTACTTTCACAAACACAAATGGAATTACCTCACCTCTTGTAACAATACAACTTTTTAGCACGCAAATCCAAGGTATGGTGTGGCAACCAGGCAATGGCATCACCAAAAATGACCACTGCTGTATTTTCAGTCTCATCTGAAACTCCACATTTGTGTAGAGATGTTCCGTATATTAACTCCTAGTTGCAAAGGGGTCAGAAATTACTGTTGCTCGTCCCAAGCAGTCATTTCTAAAGCCAAAAGTTAGATTATAGTTTTTAGTAGTAGTTTAAAAAGTAAATATTTGCTTGAAAGCATGAATTATAATAATCCAAGCAGAAACAACAGTGGAGAGTGATGGAGAACACTGTTAAGTGAAGAAAAACAAAAAATACTACTCCATACAATATTGCACTGAGCAAACCTGCAGTTCACACCTGCTCCTGATGAAAGAGTTAAGCTCTTGTATTTCCATAGCTGCTGCTGCCATCCCTCACTGTTCTATCTATAGCAGGCTGTTTTTCATTACTGGGCAACAGGGAATATCTCGGCAGTGCGTGGCTCCCTGATTGATGGCTTTCAAACCCAACTTCAGGGGCTGTTTGAGGGAGAGAGGTCTCAATGCTGGGTCTCCCTGGAGACGGTGTTACATCTTCCCTGTTCTCCCTGCAACAGCACTCGGACCCTGCCTCCCCACTTCCCCCTGCCAGCTTGATGCAAGTCTCTGAGCAGCAGAGAGATTGTCTCTGTCAGGAGAGGAGGATGGGCAGGTATCTGGGGACAACAGCACACCATGCTACCCTGATTCCCCCCTTCCATCGGAGCTTCAGGTGGCAGCTTCCGCTTGTCAATCTGGATTAGGTGGCGAATAAAGCTGTTTGCAGCGGGAGCAGAGGGTCTTCATTTTATTTTTTTCTGGAAACAAGTTTGCCACTGGCCCTGCCATAGCTGCTCTAAGCAGCTGGCTAAGAAAAGGAAGGTTAATGGTTTATCGAGGAATAAGTCCAGCTATTAAAGCCAGGCTGCCGAGCAGATGTAATGCTAATTAGAAGCAATGCTGCTGTGGGGAGAATGGATTACTAATATCCTCCAGGCACTGTGCATTACAGGTGCTGACCCCAGGAACGTGAGGGGAATGCTGCACAAGTGCATAGCTAATAATCAGGATCCTCTGTCATAGGTGAGCACCGGCCCAACATCTCAGGGTGTTGAACAAGACATTTTTCTCTGGTTAATGACATTATTGAATCCAGACCGCCCTAAAAAGTCTAGGCTTCCAAGTATATTTTGCGGATAATGTAAAAAATATATATACTCGTCTTTGCTAGACATATACTTTTTAATGGGAAACAAAACAATGCAACATATCCTTAGTCTTTAAAATTAAAACATCTGCACCAAATTGCAGGTTTAATAAAGAAAACAAACTATAGGTTAACTGCTTTTAAAAACCTTATCTGATTGTGGTGAAATTGTTAGGATAGTTCTTAGAACAAGTCATTGAGATTGTATGAATGGGGGGATAAATGGAGCTCCCCTTCTGCAAGTTTGTCGCGTTCATTTTGTAAATACTGTGAATGTATGCCCTAGTTTATTTTTTCATGGTATTATATTAACATACTTGTTTCTTGATAGATACTGTAACTCTAATATATTGTGAGCTGTAGCAGAACTGAATAACACGGTACTGTACAGTATATAAAACTGGTCTGTTCACACATTCTCTCATTTCCAGCTCGGTGTGTGTATGTGTGTGTGTGTGTGTGATGATTGACACTCGCAGGGCCTTTCCCTGGGAAATCTGATTCCAACCTGAGGTGGAACTGCAAAGACACTGCTGTTAGCTGAGATAAGAGGTACATGACAGCCTACCTCATTCGAAATTTAAGTAGGTAAACCATACCTTCATCCCCCTTGTAAAATGATGCAATCAATTCATTCCTCAAGGGCTAATAGCAGCCCATATATTGCCCTTAGTGCTGGGTTTTATATTGGAATCTAAATGTGGTTGAATAAATAGAAGACCTTCAGTGTGTAGAGGATTAATTAGGTTCTGAGAATACTTGTTGTATAAATATTGATTTAACACTACATCTAATTTGCCCTGGAAGAGGTGTAGATCTTCTGCATTAGCAGGTACTGTACAGGTCACTCTAATGTAGGAATAGAAGAGAGAGATTGAAGTAGAGTGACAATGTATTTTATTTTGAGTAAATGGCCCTGTCTAGCACCTTGTTAACACTGGGCACTGGGTACATGATTCATCCTCAAACAGTCTGTGGACAGCGATACGCCTTTTACAGATGGCAGTACTGATTTTGAGCCTATTGTAGCTGTTTCAGGGATTTAGAGTTGTTTGTGACAAAATGTAGTGTTTTGCTCCTTTTCATTAAACTTATATGTGTTGTTTTAAATGGTAAAAACACATTGTCTGTTTACTTAGAACGTTTCTGTTGGGGCAAGATGTTTTCTGTAGTTTGGCCAGTAACATGCTCACTTGCAATAGTGTTTGAAATCCTACACTATTTAATATTGTACATTTCTATCATTTTTGGTGTTGAAAATATTTGATTTTCAAAGATTGCATGGTTTCCCAGGTTAGGAATCACAGGGCTCGACATTAACGGTGGCAATTGCCGTGGATACCTTTATCAATTGCTGCAATGCCTGTCAATATGTGTATCTATTCATGGCCATTATGGTTGCAGTGCCCTTTCACCTACAGCAACTACAGAGATGCCTGCATTAAGAAATGTTTGGGTCCAAATAATATGATTACGTGATTTGCGTGGTTAAGTCGCACCAGTTCCATACACAACACTCAATATATTTATGAATGCGCTATGACGTCGGTCTGTAAAGGAAAAACAGCTGAAGCACGAGAGGGATGATAACAATCTGATCGAACACAAATGCCTGGTAGTCCAGAGGTGCTTAACACCAGCAGAATACAGCAACCAGACGTGTGTGAGTAGCCTACTGCTGTGTAAAAATGTAGCTTAAAATTAAACATCGCATTCAAGAAATTAAACATCGCATTCAAGAAATTTAGAACAAGATACAAATAAAAAAACACTTAAGGTTTGTGTGCTTCACACATGTCAATAACAAAATGCCCTGAAAACTTAAAATAAAGAAAATAATTATAATGAAGGGATGAAACGCAGCAAAAGGAATAATTAAACAAAAAAAATGTGAATGTTACTGTATCAAGCTGAAAAAAGTTTTCTTTGTGAACTCCAATAAACCAATATTGTCTTTCGACACTCAAATCGCAGGGTGCTTAAATAAAGTTTTGAGTCAACATGAACAGATTTTCATTGTTTGTTGCATCTTCTTTAGCAGCCGCATCTATCCCAGATATATTCGGTTACATTGTTTACCTTCGGGAGTCTGATGATGATTTAATTGTGCAGCAACTTACTTAAGCCACTTTCACACTGGCACTCCTAACCAGGTTCTGGCTACCCGGGTCACAATCCCGCGTAGTGTGAAACCACGTACTTGGGTAAATATGCAATAGCTGGTTACTTGCTAAATGTTAACCAAATGTCGGTTGAAACTGTAATTGTATATCACGTCCATTTATATTGCGTTTTGTTACCCTTGAAAATATGTAATAATTTCTCATTGTTTACATGTTTTTAATTGAAAATACAGTTAATCTGACTTAAATGTTAATGAAAAGTAACAAGGAATAATTGAAAGTAAATTGAATGTGCAATTGCATATATATTTAATATTAATTTATGCCACGCAATATAAAGCGTTACCCATTTTTCTGATACCTTACGCTGCAGTTTATATGACCGACCCTGAGTGAACACCTACATACTTACCGGTATTAGTTTTTTAAACACGTACGTTATCTTTCATAAAGTGGGAAACGATTGCTAATAGAGCTTCCTTATTTGTAGAAGACTGAGGTTTGTCCCGCCCTGATGTAGATACACCTGAGGCCCACAATGCAAAACGTATTGGACAGTGGAGTACAAATACTGTCACAATTCACAACGTGGATACAGTTTCAAGGTATGAAGTTTCTTTTATAGACCAAAAGTAAAATTAAATAACTGTAAAAACATTATGATTTTCTTAAAGAAAACAGGCAATGACCTAACAGGATGTTAAGTTTATTCAGTGTCTAGAAAATGCAATTATATGCTGTTGGATAACATGGAAAGAAGTTTGAATTTAATATAAGATACATGTGTTTGCAGGTTTGTACACTCTGTTAGTTTTAAAAGGAGATTATCAGAGGAGGTATAGTAACTGGTAAATGCGAGATTGGAAGATTTAATTTAATTGCATGACGACGACCGTCTGACTGCTGGAATAAATACAATCGCACATTGCTGGAGGAACCGATGCGCTCAAGAGATAACATAGGTTAAGCACAAAGATCAAAGGGCAACACCAAGATAACACCATCTTAGGCAGCATAAAGGACCAAAGGGCAACACCATGATAACACCTTCTTAGGCAGTGTGAGGCAGAACCAGTTTTCTTTACGACACATACATGAGACTCTCCACAGAGGGTTGCCTGGGGTGATTGAACCCACAAAGAGAAGGAAGGAGGGTGGGGCTGAGGTCAGTGGCTACTTAATCAAGGTTCACTCAGCTCAGCTCTCTTTCATTAAGACTAGTATTGGAGACTTATCGATCGAGAAGTACTGGAGGATCAGACCTACAGTATTGCATTATATTATTTTGTTCTGTTATGTTTTGAACTTAAGTTTTGCACCGTGCAGTTTGCATATGAAAGTGTGATCTGTACTGTTTTCCTCTGAGCGCTCTTTTTGTTTCCGGAATTAAACCTGTATATATTGAATAAACCGAACTAATATCTGAAGAAAAGGACTGTGCATTTCTTTCATCAAGAAACAACTACTCACTTTTAAAAAACTACTTCATTATACGCCACTTTTAGAAATAAAGATGGTGGGGTCCTACCATGACAGGGTCGCCCACGAGATACCCTGAGCCACCCGATGTCCTCTTCACTGGGTATGAACTCTGTATACGCCAAGTCTAAGCTATCATGCTATGGTCAATACAATATGTGTAAGTATTTATCATGTGTGGTAGTTATGTGTCTCTTGTGTTTCAAGCTACAAAAATAGTAAAATAAACCTTTATGTACAATTCCCCTATCTCTCTCCTCCTGCTCCTTTGCTCCTTCTGTGTGGATGTCAATGGCATATACTCATTCAGTGCTTGGCGTCACACATAGGGCAGCAGTGTGGAGTAGTGGTTAGGGCTCTGGACTCCTGACCGGAGGGTCGTGGGTTCAATCCCAGGTGGGGGACACTGCTGCTGTACCCTTGAGCAAGGTACTTTACCAAGATTGCTCCAGTAAAAACCCAACTGTGTAAATGGGTAATTGTATGTAAAAATAATGTGATATCTTATAACAATTGTAAGTCGCCCTGGATAAGGGCGTCTGCAAATAAATAAATAAATAAATAATAACAAACATCCGATCTATAGCTCTCGAGCAATCATTTCAAACAACAACACATCAATACAGTTGACAAAAATGCAACAGTCATCAGTACACATGCCCCTCTAAAGATCAGGTCCCACCAGCTATCATAAAATTTAGGGTCCACTAAGAACTTCCATGCCAAGTGCCATTTGGATGCTTCACTTAATATTAAACCCAAATCGTCTTTTAACAAACTCAATCTAAAACTAAACAGTTAATCTCGTCATGTCTTAAAGTGCATGTTTCTCCAACATTCCCTTCTTTTCAAAATATGTTAAAGTTAAAGCATCACTTTTCCTTATGATTTTTGCATTTGTGGAATCTTTCTAGAATCCAATATTCTAGTCCATTTCAACCTTATGATGCATGTAAGATTGATTTAAAAAAAAACAAAACAAAAAAAAAACAAAACTATAACATCAAAAATGATCACTATGCATTGAACAAGTACTAAAATAGTGTGTGAATGTTTAAATATCTATCTAACACATTAGTAGGCAATTGTTCCTTTTCTCCTTATATAGTTATACAAACCTCCATTACATCTTGTGATATTCTCTATACAATACCCCTACAGATGTAATACTTTGTATAACACTTTCTATTGCTAACCCATTGTTACAAATAATATTAACATTAATTTCCCTTCATTCATTTTAGACATTTTCAACACTACAGGGAATCATTCAAATGTCCCATTATTTTTAAAAAAAAATGTCCATGGTAGATGATCTCATAGTTAGGCATTTGTTTTTCAACATTACAGCAATTTCGATGGTCCCGTTGTCTGAGAGTAAAAGTTCTGTATGATCAGCTGAATGTTTCATTGTTGTCCTCTTCCGATTCCCAACACTCAAATCTCCATTGTAGCATCCGCAACCACTTCATTTTAGAACCTAGAAGAAAATCAAATGCAGTATTTATTATCTGTTTTCAATTGGACTTTATGGAGCCCTTCATTCTTTTTTGTGTAAAGTCATTTTTCTCATATGGGAATGCATAGGCTATTAATACAGTTTGTAACAGAGAAATAATACTCGCTTCTTTAATGCAGTGATCTGTTTAAGCTTATGTAAGCTTATTTATTTACAAGATCTCTACTGGTATTTAAGTGCAAAGTCTTTTTATTTTTGTCTTATCACAAAACTGCTATTTCTGAGCACATCACCCAGAATCGAGAAAGAAACTTTGTTTCTAAAAATTACCACAAAAACTAAATCCATGGAAAGTCATGGCAACCACCACCCCCATTTTTTTTATACTTCAAATGAGTATAAGACAAATGTAAACCAGTGGTTACAATCCTTCCCTTCCCACAGTATCTTGTAATTTGCCAATTAGTAATTTTATTTTTGAAATCCCAATTTGTTTTCCCAATTCTATCATTGTCTGCTGTTACCCTTCTGAGTTTTATTGCAGGCTAGCAGTATACAGACAATGGCTTTATCAAACAAACAAACAAACAAACAAATAAGTACACTACCTGTGCCCCTTTAAAACAGTAGCATATTTCTTTTTTTTTTTTTTTCCTCAACTGATTTTAACAGAATTACATATGTAAATGGAAGTGAGACTCCTATTGCATAGCATTTTTGTTCTTTGTGTCGGATATTATTCCATGTATTTCAGTTCTTTGCCAGAATTAGTTAATCCAAATATGTCTTAAAACACAAACAACAACAAAATAAAAACAAATAAGGGTGTGTAGAAATACCTGTGTCAGTCAAAAAAAAAGAAATGTCAGCACTTATTAATCGGTCGGTTGAAGCCATTGAAGCTGCCCCAGTCAATGCACCTGAACAGGGAAATAGTCGTTTTCGAATTCAGCATATGCACGGTCAAACTTGCACACATAGCATACATGGCAATAGTCCCTATATGGTCGGGACAGTCCCGATTTCCTAGCAAATGTCCCGCGACCCGATGCATAGGAAGAAAGTCCCGATATTTACACATAGAAAAAAATCATGTGTTCTGCACAGTAGAGTTAGTGAAAACCACACGCTGTGCTCTTCGTGCGGCTGACACATCTGCAGATCACTAACTTATACAAAGGTAAGAACACTTCATTACGTCTATTTTTACTGTCATGAAGGTCGTGTCGTGTTGATTTGGGGGGGATTCGTCTATTATATGATAGAGTGCTTTTTGCGTATGACCCCTCCCATGTGTATGATGCGTATCATATTAATATATGGGAGTATATATTTATGAACAAACCACTTAGCAGGTTTGGTGATTTTTTTTAAAAAAAAATTTTTAGATTTAAAAAAAAAAAAATCAGATTTACTTGATTTAAATCAGATTATTTTTTATTTAAATCAATTTATTATTATTTTTTTTTAATTATGCAATTTATTTTTGTTGTACCGTAGTTGTAGCTCTACAGTACCTCAACTGTAAATTAAAGATGTTGGAAATGTTGGAATAGTTACATACCAAACTAAATGACTCACTCAGTCATTATTTGTTTATTTAGCAGACGCCTTTATCCAAGGCGACTTACAGAGACTAGGGTGTGTGAACTATGCATCAGCTGCAGAGTCACTTACAATTACGTCTCACCCGAAAGACAGAGCACAAGGAGGTTAAGCGACTTGCTCAGTCACACAAGGAGTCAGTGGCTGAGGTGGGATTTGAACCGGGGACCTCCTGGTTACAAGCCCTTTTCTTTAACCACTGGACCACACAGCCTCTCATTCTTTTACGTTTCTTTGATTTCCTCTTTCTGTGTCGGTCCAAACACACGCAATTGTTACATAGGACTACTTTGCTTTTTATAGTGTTTTCAATTGTTAAAGTTCCTGATTGCACCACTAAATAAACCTGGTTTCAGCGGATCTTAACGCAGTGCTTAATTGTCTATTTGGGAGCCCATTGCGCTGTCATCAGAATCGCTTCTGTGAATATGTTAATGATGGGGCAGGCGGTCTATAACGGGGAAAGACATGTCTTCAGAATACCATTTCAGTGTATTTTTTTTTTTTTTTTTTTACGTCTTCGCTCCATTTTTGCACCACAGAATCTGGGGCAAGCACCGTTAACACTTGCACTCGCATTTGCGCTGTGATCAGAATACAGCCCTTAGAGTTTTAGTTTATAGACATTAAGAATTTAAGATGTGTGTGTTAATAAAAGGTTTTTAAAACCATACTTTTCATGTCTCTTACTTGAAACTATAAAATAGGTAGTAAATGAAAAAAATGATTTAAAATCAATGATTTAAAAAAATAAAATCAAGTGATTTAATCATTATTTAAATCAGTGATTTAAATCAACGAAAGCTGCCAGTTAGAGCAATACGTTGCATGAAACGTTTAAATGTAGCGGTACCGTGCTGGAATTAGCTTTCATTTTCAAAACAGCTTGGTTATGGTTGTAACCTTATAATGGCTTCTGTTTTTCGGGTTTTATTAATTGTATTTTTCGGTGCTTATTTCTAGCTATTTTCGAGTTTTATGTAAATCGTTTTTTTCGGGGCTTTTGTTTTTGATATACTGTATGAAATTAGTGTTTTCGGTTACTTTCCAAAATGCTTGAGCGTTTTTTTTTGGTCAAAATATGTATAAGTAGTAACTCGACAGTACTTCCACGCTTAAGTTGTACCTTCTTTCCATTGCTGTCTTCCACAACGAAATCCCTATGGATACGGGCACATTCTTCTGGGGTTTTTGTGTGTAGGTATTTTTGTACATTTCACCACAATTCTGTTTTAAATCCTCCGTATCTTAACTGTAATACAGCTTGAAATCCCGCTAACAAGCCTCCATCCTGATTGTAATCTTTTTAAATCTCGCAAGCGGAGTCTCCAATAGAAATGTAGGAATGTGCTTTCATTCAGTAGTTGGGGTGGAATTAAAGTATTGAGAACGAATCAATGATAGATGCAAGTCAGGAAGGCGGGACATGTATTTATTAATATTTGTGTAGTAGGTTTTATTTTTTAATGGGAATAGGGTAAAGTCAACGTGAATTTATTAACCATTTCCACAGTTTTTTTTGGTGTTTTCTGGTGTTTATTGGCCATCCACCGATTTCATTTTTTTTTTTTGTATCGGGGGTGTTATCGGTTAAAACCAAAAATCGGAAGCCCTACTTATAATTTATAAGGTCATGCAGGATTCAATGATAATGTGGCAGATTTTATTATTTTTTTTTAAATTGCTTTATAGGCGTGTAGGCGTGTTAGTTACTGAAATCTCAGTCAACTGAAGAAATATAAGAGGATAATTTCGTACCACTTAATTTGCACCAATGAAACAACCTCGTTAATCCTACTGATGGCCTATCAAATGCTTAGATGACAGATATGGTTGTATTTTTGGATGAAACAAAATACTGTACATTTCAACAAGAATTGCATTCTTCCATTTACTTCGTTGAGCACAAGGTGGTTTCAATAAATACTTTCTGATGTAAATACAGGCCTACTATGTGATAGTTTGGGATATTCAGTCTGTTTAAAACAGTATGTAGGTGTTTCATTTTTAAAATAATTTTTATATATGATTATAGTCGAATAAACCGCTACCGAATAAGACCATTTTGCTACCTATTTTCCAGGCAGGTAGCAAATCCTCACTACTGCCTTAAAAAGTTAACTTCTCGGGGGGCTCCCGAGTGGTGCATCTGGTAAAAGCGCTCCGCGTGGAGTGCAGGATGCGCTCTATAGCCTGGACGTCGTTGGTTCGACCGACCGTGGACGGGAGCTCCCAGGGGGCGGTGCATAATTGGCTGTGCGTCGCCCGGGGGGAGGGAGGGTTAGGTCGGCCACGGTGTCCTCGGCTCACCGCGCACCAGCGACCCCTGTAG
The DNA here is from genome assembly GCF_902713425.1 of Acipenser ruthenus. Taxonomy (NCBI): domain Eukaryota; kingdom Metazoa; phylum Chordata; class Actinopteri; order Acipenseriformes; family Acipenseridae; genus Acipenser; species Acipenser ruthenus. Next base: position 42,564,092 of record NC_081191.1, on the reverse strand, counting down.
TCTGGCCGGGCGCCTGCGGGCTTGCCTGTAAGCTGCCCGAGAGCTGCATTGTCCTCCAACACTGTAGCTCTTGGGTGGCTGCATGGTGAGTCCGCAGTGTGAAAAAAAGCGGTCAGCTGACGGCACACGCTTCGGAGGACGGTGTGTGTTCGTTTTCGCCCTCCCGAGTCAGCGCAGGGGTGGTAGCAGTGAGCTGAGCTTAAAATAATTGGGCATTCCAAATTGGGAGAAAATAATGAAAATAATTGGCAACGACTAAATTAAAAAAAAAAACACCATATAACACCAGGTCGCAACCTGGGTAGAGCATGCCAATGTGAAAGGGGCTTTAGCTGCACAACGAGCTGAGACTTAAGCCAAAGCAGCAGGCACTGCAATTTAAGATGTTACCATATTGAAAATCAGTAAATGTAGCATGGGTTTTGTACTAAAGCAGTACCATTTTAAGAACGGTGACAGGAGAACGCAAATACTTGGAACTGTAATTAGTAAGTGTACTCCTGAGAACAAAAAAACATTTAGGGAATTAAAAATTAAATGTACTGCAGCTTACTTGATTGCAGTAGAAAAACTGCCATTCACTTAAACTTAACTTTCAGATTGTGGCAATAAAAAAATAATGATTTTAGGAATATCTAAAATATATGATATTGTGTTTGTGGTGCATTTAATAACTGAAACTTAAACTTGTTATTTTACTGAAACAATAAATGGTTACATATACATAAAAAAAAAAAAAAAAAAGCAGGCTGTGTTACATGCTCTCAGGACTCCACTAACTAACACTGAGCATAAAGTTACTGTTTTAGTATTACTTTAGTGTTTCAACAAGTTGTATTTTATGCACTTGAATATGGTAGCAACCAACTTGCTCCTAAAGTAGCGCCAAACAATTAGATTTGGTGACCACATTTTTTTTGGCCGAGGAGCAATTAGCTCCGAAGGCATAAAGTTATTCTGGATCCCTGTCTAGGCTGCCGGTTGACATAATATTCTTTCTCTGGCCAATAATTAGCTTTATATATGAATCTTAAGCAAAATTACACAACATCCTACACTTTCGCCTTGACTTTAGTTTAGTAGCCTTGGTGCCCTCATAAATGTATTGAGCTAAAGGCTATTTTGGCCTTGCCCTTTTTGTTGCCAATATAGAGCCCTGGGATCATCTGTTCTCCGCCTTGGTTTTTGGTCTGTACCCTGAGCTCTCAGCCCTGTAATACTTAACAAACGGTGATATGGAGGTTATTAATAGCCTTCGTTATGTGCTCTCTTGTGGCATTACTTGTGGGTTACAAACGTATTTACGTATTTCTCAATGAGGAGCATGTACCTGCTGTAATGGAGCCTCTCTCTGGTCACTCTCGTTTGCTCTTTTAATTAGCAGACCCAGACACAGAACTTGCAGTTTCAAGCACTTTTATTATTTACAGAAGTAATAAAAACAAAAACCTAACTCCCACGTTTTATACACACAGTTTTACCCTTTTAAATAACACTACGGTTCACACAGTACCTTTTTTCTTGGTTCCCCCAGCTCCCTGGTAGTCTCTCCCTATTAGAGCTCCCAGCTCTCTTTATATTCTGTGGCTGTTCCCATTTGACACAAATTAGCCCATATGGGAACAGCCATAGTCTCACATGTATTTGGCAGGGATAAGAATTAACCCCATCCCTGCCAACCACCACCAAAACACACAACACCAATACTTTCTGTACAGACATGGCTTTGCCCTGCCTCACTACCTACTGCCTCCATAATAACTCCTCAAGGTTTTTCTCTACCACACACCCATCACAATCGGTTAGTAATGATCAGCAGTCAGATTTGATTGCAGATCATGAAAACAGAAGCATTAGGAAAAACACCTGCACGTTTGTTAGCAGTGGGACTTGCTCTCTGACCTCTAAAGCGGCTGTTTTTTCTGAATGTCCCAAGAAAGTCTTAATAGGAGGCAGGACAGATTTTTTTTCAACAAAAAAAAAAATATACAATTATGTTTGATATTTGCAGCACTTGTAATTACGTCTGCATGTACACAGACAATAATCCCAGATTTACAAGACACTCCATATAGTGTTGTAGGGGGTAGTATTTTATGAGCTGGTTTAATGTATCATTCTGGTAGTAGGAAATCTTCTTTTCCGGTACTGTAAAGCAATATGAAGTGGCATGCTTCAGTGCGAATACTATTGTATCATTTTCTATCTCGGCAGGCATTTTATATTATAAATACGGAGAGAGGAAATGTGCTTTTAAATGTGTTGTATTTCAGTAACTTAATAAATGTAATTCTCAACATAGGAGCTTACTGATCAAGCTTACAGCTTAATGTTGTCTCACATATTCTAAACTCATTGCATTTCTGATCTGTGAATGTAGAATTAATTTTGCAGAAAAGCAGAGGCATTTCTTTCCATTCGTATTCTCAATTGTTTTTCCTTTGCTTGTTTGGTTTTGAAAAAAAAAAAAAAACATAAAAAATGTGACACCTTTATTTACGGTTTCCTTTTTTTTTTTTCAGGTAACATGGATTTACACTCCTGCAAGAAGCGAGATAACAAGTCTTGATAGCGGAAATATCGACGAAACCTTAAGTGAGTGAAGCTGTTAGATTTCTTGGTGTTGGGTAAACATTCATTTGATTGACCGCTGGTGATACTTAACCCTGAAAAATCATGCCGTATTAAACAGAATTGCAGAAGAAAATATATTCCCTCAAACTACATAGAAATTGCATAGGGACTTTAAATGTACAGTATGATGCTATTGATTTTAAGACATTGATTCCTCCAATATGAGATTAATCTTAATTTGATACATAATAACCTGCATTTTTTCTGTATGGGGGAACCAGCCCTCTAATCAAACTTAAAAACCTAATTACATCATAACTATCTTAGGTAATATTAAACACCATGAGCACCTAGTTCATTACTTGGACACCTCCTATCATTCAGTCCTGGGCCTCAATCAGAGACTGACACGTGTGTCAAATTGTGTGGTGGTTTTGTCTTGTGATTTGGACTGTGTGAACTGGGGGCAAAGTTGGAACCCCTGAACTCTTTTGCTTATGATATGAGCCAACATCTAAACTAAGGGCCATTGAAGGTGAAAAGCAAGTGTATTCACCCTGCTGTGGTAGAAAGGGTACCCATGCAATTCACCATGTAATTTTTAAAATTTTCTTTTTTTTTCTTTTCAGACAATGCTGGTGTTGCTTTAGTGAATTTTTACGCAGACTGGTGAGTTTCTGAACTGTGTGCTTTCTTGGTACTGTATGAACCACACTGTTATTTTATAAAGTTACAGGCAGTGGGTCTGAGGGGGTCTTGTGAGATGGCAATAAAATACAGTTAAAACTTACATTAATACCACCTTGGGAACAACTTTTTTATAGACCTGATTATGCTCCTGTGATATTAACCTGTCACAAGAAATGTACCTTCAGTAGTAAGGCCATGTTCTTTTGTTCCCTAGGCTGACCTTGATAGAGAGGTTTTACTATATGTCAAAACAGGGCAATAGATACAACATGAAAAAAATAAATACACTATTCTGTTGTTGTACTGACTGCCAAGTCAGACTGGTTACAAGTGACCCTTGAAGAGAGAGATGCTGAGGATTGAGGGTGGTGTTTGATATGATAGATAGATAGATAGATATTTTATTTTTATTTTACTATGCTGTGTCGCTGTGTTTGTAACCAGGTGTCGGTTCAGTCAGATGCTCCACCCAATCTTTGAAGAGTCTTCCAATGTGGTCCGAGAGGAGTTCCCAGACCTCAAGCAGGTGGTCTTCGCCAGGGTAGACTGCGACCAGCACTGTGAGTCAATGCGAGAGATCTGCTCCACAGGACAGTCA